>NC_069501.1:680339536-680502036 GCF_027579735.1 Bombina bombina | reverse complement strand
ATCTGTCTATGCCTATTTTCCACCACCTACCCAAACTTCAAAAAGATCCCACCAATCCCCCAGGCCATCCAATCGTGGCTGGTATTGGTTCACTCAATGAGAGATTATCAGATTTAGTTGATATCAGCCTGTGGTCATTAATTTATATATTTTTTTTAAGAAACACTACTGCACTTATTGAACAGGTTGAACATATAACCTGGTGAGACACTTACAGGTTGTCACAATGGATGTGACGTTACATCACTCTATACTTCCATCCCTCATGATAAGGGATTGGAAGCTTTAATGTTTTTTCTAACAAATTTCACTACAGATGATTTTTTCACCATTCAATTTTTGCATTCTGCAGTTGAATATTTACTCACCCACAACTTTTTTATGTTTGATGGCAAGTACTATCTCCAAAAACGTGGCACAGCTATGGGTGCCAAATTTGCACCCTCATATGAAAATTTGTATATGGGATTTTAGGAGCTGTGCCACATTTTTGGAGATACCAATCCCTTCCATGACAATATTGTCTACTTTGGTAGATATATTGATGATTTGCTATTGGTGTGGGATGGAGACGGTCTGCTTGTTCACCGGTTCTTTGGCTACGCCAATAGCAATGATTTCAACTTACAATTTACTATGATGGATAGTGTAGACAGTCTTAACTTTTTGGACATCACACTCACACCACACACTGACACACACTCTTTGGAGATTGAACTTTATAGAAAAAGTACAGCAGGGAACACTATCCTTCTATCTTCTCCTTGTCACCCCAAACACACAATAAATTCCATACGATATGGCCAAATGATTAGAACTAAAAGAAATTGCACTATGTGTGGTTATCTATTAATTTAAAATATCTCTACTTTCTACTAAATTTAATATACTAAATCTCTATGGTGGTACCACTAAAACCAACACAGATAAATTGTGAAATAAACTCTATGAGGGGTCCTCCATTATTTGTCAAACAGTTTATTTAGGAATCAATATATGTTAATAATAAGATAAATATTTACAGGTATATATATATATATATATAAATCTATTTTACAGATAAACAGTCCAAAATGTAATTAATACAGGGCAACTCTTCTACACTAACCCCAATTGGGCAATACTGCTACACAGAATATTATCCCAGAAATACTTAGCCAGATTCTCTGTGTCCAACATCATCCATCTTTTAGCAAGAGCAGGATAAAATAGAGAGAGACAGAGGCTCTGGTGTTACAGTATTTTATAACCCAATTCAAAAGGGAGTGGCTTATCAAATGCCACTCAAAAAGACCAATGGGAGTGTCTATAGTTCAGAGAGAAAGGTGTACCTGGGGGAAGGGATCAAAAATAACAGCTAAGTGAATATTCCAGTGATAAAATGTCACCACATTCACTCACTTTTTCTTCTCTTGTGTTGCCCCGTTTTCTAGTTATACCCACTAGTACAGAAGAACACAGTGGGAGTGAAAACCTTACAGGAGAAATTCTCCCACCATCCCTTCGGAATCATTCCCTCGGCGATATGAGCTCTTCTGTACTTTCCTAGGACTGTCAATTCCTAATCTAACTTTATACAATTCATTAGAAAAAAATAATTTAAAATAATACATAGAAACACAAAATCCTATGCTAAACCCCATTAGCAACATTTATACAATGGTCTTAAATATTGGGAAAAGTTCATGTATGAGTGTGTGAGTGTGGGTACACTAGATGGGTATGTGTGTAGTAAAATCTTTATTAAGAAAGTGTGAATTGTGCCTGTAAAACAAAAGTTATAATGGTTCACTGAAGTTCTTTGTTGTCATCTTTTGGCATCTGGTCCTTGCTTTTGGCATCTGGTCCTTGCTTTTGCTTTACCAAATCTCTCTCTTTGAACCATTTTGTTTTTTTCAAGACCCTCAAAGGAATGAAAAAAAGATTAAAACCAGGCATATATTTACTTCACACTACAACACTCCATCTGCAGTAGAAACCACATTCACAGTTATTAACTTCAAGTTGGAAAGTGCCTCTGTTATTGCATCATCCCACTCGCACCCTTACTTAACTTATGTTGCTTGATTTATATGATTATTTACCCCTTTATGCTATATATATATATATATATATATATATATATATATATATATATATATATATATATATATATTATTTTGGCCTAATGCACCATTTTACATCTCCATTGTGATACATTATACTTATTTAATTTGTCCAACGCCACCATCATAGCTTCATGGTAAGATCAGTCCTGAAGACACCTGAAAAACAACAATCTATAATATGTGTTATTGGGGAAAACTGGAAGGAAAGGTGAGAAGCCTTCTATCTTCATTGGTTTTCTTCCTGCAAGATAAGACTTCAGACAGTTTACATAGAAATGGTATTGCATGTGGCCTCCCAAAACTAATCACAATGGAGGTATCTGTTATTGTTTTTTTAGAAAGAGAATGCATCAATTAACTATACATTCTTAATACTGGCATTTAAAACTTAATAATGAAAAACACTTAAAATTATTAATTGAACTTAAAACTAAAGTACACATTACACGATACAAATGTACTGCAAACAAATATGCTTATAAAAAAAAATGAATGATTTAATTTGAGCCCTCCAGCTCTGTCAGTTGCTTCTTTAGAAACCCAATTTGATCTCTCATTCTCCTGTTTTTTTGTTTGAGTTCCCAATAACTTAAGTTGGCCTTATTGTTTATCTCATTTGACCTCAGCCTCCAATTTTCTCCTCTGTTAATATCGCCATTTAAATTCCTGTCTCTCCAGTTTTCTGTATTTGATGCTCTACTATTCTGATATCCACAAACATTCATTCTATTACCCCTCTCTGATTCCTGCCTGTGAATATTCAGATTATTCTCCATTGACTGCTTCACTGCAGAATTTGCCTTAATGGTGTATGGGTGATAATTCCACCACTTCTCAGCTCTAGTGAGCACCATATGTAGGTTTGTGGAGTTTGGATCATACAGCTTTACAAACTCCTGACATTTTCTGGGGAGAGCTTCAAGTACCATCTGTATGTGAGCTGGTGACCCCCAGACCATTTCGGTCTGTGGCTGGCGAAGCACACACCAAAATAAAACTCTTTTTGCTACTTCAAATGGCCCATCTAGTGGTCTCATGGTAATTTCACTAATCTCTTTCTCTAGACTAGTAAAATTGAAAAAGGTTTTAGCTATCCTGCCAGCCTGATCACATATACTTGAATTAAATCCTAATAACCTGTTGGCATAGGGGCCCATGGCATCTTGAAGCAATTCGGTCCATTCCGGCATGCTCATACCTAATTTTATGGCTTTTTCAGTTCCCTTGTGAAACCAATGTGAAAAGTTATTAAAGCTGTTTGTGGGGATTGTGCCCCACCATTTCTTAAAAATGTCTTTATCTGCTACATTCATTGGCCTAGTCTGATTTGAAAAACCTGTAGGAACTTTCAGGTTGTTAAAATTCTCAGAAATTATGACAGGGGCAATTGGAACAGAACTTGGGTTTTTAGTGGGGCCCATTTGCATTTTATCTTGTTTTACTAATTGTTTTGGCTCTTTCCTTTGTGGCAGTAAGTTATCACTATCTGCATTGTTCCCAGAAATATCACTAATTATTTTTTCTTTTTGTTCAATTTTCATCTGTAACTCAGTAATTTTGTTTGAGTATTCGTTACTGATGTGTTCTGTTAATTTTAATTTACGTTGTAATTTACTGATCTGTATGGTGTTAGTTAAAGCAGAAAGCTTAATACAATCTCTGTCAGTCTGTGTGTTATCTAACTTTAATTTAAGGTCTTTATTTTGCTCTGTAAGTTCTCCAATAATGTCCGTTAATCTCTTTATAGTTGAAATCACTGCCTGCTCTATCATACATTTTCTTTTATTATTATTCATCTTTTTAAGAGTTAATACCTGTGTTAGTATATCTAAAACACTTTCACACTTGTTGTTTTTAGCTTCTGGGATGAGGAATGGACCATTATATTTATGAATGTAATTGTTAAAGTAATCACAGATTTCCTGTGAAATATAGTTTTTTCCAGACATTTTTAACAGATAGCCATTAGAACTAAAATAATAATAAAAAAAAAATATTCTATATATATTATATACTAGAATAGTGTGTCTCTCACAGCATAGTAGTTTTTTTTTTGTTTTTTTTTAAATGTTAACACAGGATGTACAAGATACCATTGAGATGCGAATTTTACACAACAAAGGACATAGCAGTTAAGCCATGTAGAAGGGTAGTAATTAGATCTGTTATAAGCAGGTCAGCATTCCAGCAGAGGTGGTAATATAGTTAAATTTTGTTTTTCTAACCACTGCTGATTATTCTTTATTTTAAATCTGGGGAACAGACTATTGTGTGTCTCTCACAGCATAGTTTGCCAGACTATTTTAACTGCCCCAAATGCAAGGAATTATAATCTCTATAGGGCAATGAAACTAAACAGAAATGAAGCAGAACAAAATTAAAAAATTAAATATTGTTCTCTTTTAAAAGTTGTGAACCATCAATAATACTAACCTAAATAAAATAAATGAACAAAGCAAAGCAAGGAATCCTTTTTACTGATATTTTCCCAAATTGAGGAAAAATTATAAAAATATTTTAAGTACAGGAAGATTCTTCTAAATGCTAATTTCAACTGTAGTTTTGGTTCCAGGATCTGCTCCAAACACAGGAAATGCAAATTTTTAACTTTGTTACCCAAAACAAAGCTTAATTAAACTGTAATTTCTTAACTTTAAATTCTACACAATTTCCCATACAATTCAGAATTAAATTTATGTATAGGGCAAGCTACAGCTCTGGGTGTGACACATTCACAGAAATGAATCCTTTGTAAAAAGAAATAAATAAAAAACCTTACTGTGATGAGAGCAGGATGTGATGTCACTAGTATGTGGGTGGGGCTTAGGTCCGGTGTCTGTGTCGCAGTTAGTTTAGTACAATCAACCTGACTAGATGGGTATTGTTATGCTCTGCAATAAAATAGAGTTGTACCATCATTGCTGTGTCCTACATATGTCCTGCATCTCATGACATGGTGTCAGAAGTTCTGGACTGCGCTTCTGTTCCTGATCGATTGCAATGTCAAAGTTTACCCCACCTGAGCCTTTTGACTTTTCTCAGCCTGCAGCTTGGCCCACATGGCGTCAGCGGTTTCAGCGCTTCAGGATTGCATCCAAACTGAACAAGGAGAGTTGTGAAGTACAAGTTAATTCTCTTTTATACTCCATGGGGAAAGATGTAGAGCCAGTGTTCAATGCTTTTACTTTCCAAGAAGGGGAAGAAGTTAACTTTGATATAGTTATGGATAAACTCAGTGCCCACTTTGTGCCTAAAAGAAATGTGATTAATGAGAGAGCTTGTTTTCACAAACGTAATCAGCGTGTGGGAGAATCTGTGGAGTCATTTGTGCGCAGCCTGTATGAATTAGCTGAATTCTGTGAGTTTGGTGTTGCTAAAGAAGAGCAAATCAGAGACAGAATAGTTATTGGAATTGCAAATGCTGAAGTCTCCCTGAAGCTGCAGTTAGAGCCTGATTTAACGTTAGACGGGGCTATTAGGATGGCCCGCCAGAGTGAACTGGTGAAAAAGCAAAGTGCTGATCTGAGGTCTGAGAGTATTGTGGATGAAGTGCAACAGTCTAGGAAAATTACTAGTGAAAGGCACAGTGTGAGCGGTAGATCTAAAGTACTGCAAAGGCCTAGAAGTGGATGGGCGCAACATGGCCGATGCACACGGTGCTACCGGGCTCATGATCAGAGTGCTATATGCCCGGCCAGAGATAAAAGATGCAGAAAATGTGACAGAATAGGTCATTTTGAAGTGGTGTGTAAAACTGAATACATTAAGGAGATGCAGGTGGACAGTGACCAGGAGGGTCAGGAAGTGTCTTTTGTGGGGTCTGTTGTGGAACGGACAAGCTCAGAGGAAGATTGGAAAGTTACTTTTACTGTAATGGGGCCTTGTGGCCAGAGTGAATGAGATCTCTGAAGATATGTTTGGCGAGTTGGGCCTACTGAACTGCAAACCTGTCCGTATAGCACTTAAAAGTGACGCAGTCCCATACAGTATTTCTACTCCTCGTAGAATTCCGTTCCCGCTCATGCCTCAAGTGGAGAAAGAGCTCATGCGCATGAAGTCTATGGGGGTTATTGAAGAGGTTGTTGAAGCAACTGATTGGTGTGGCCATATTGTTCCAGTTGCAAAGAAAAACGGAAAGGTGCGCATCTGTGTGGACCTGAAAAGGTTGAATGAGGCAGTGAAGAGGGAGAGATTTGTGCTGCCGACATTGGAAGATATAGCCCCGAAGTTGGCTGGGGCGAAGTTCTTTTCCACATTAGATGCTTCTAGCGGCTTTTGGCAGATCCCCCTGGATCCAAAGTGCCGCAGACTGACTACCTTTATCACACCGGTAGGTCGGTTCTGCTTCTGCAGACTCCCCTTTGGGATATCCTCCGCTCCTGAAATCTTTCAAAGGGAAATGAGTTCTCTCCTGAGTGGCCACGTGGGCACAGCGGTCGTCATGGACGACATTCTAGTGTGTGGGTCTACAGTGGAGGAGCATGATCAGCGTTTGAGTTGTGTGCTGCAGGCTATCAAGGAGTCTGGGCTGAAGCTGAATAAAGACAAATGCCATTTTAGGAAAACTGAATTATGCTACTTTGGGCATATCATCAACGGGGATGGCATCAAGCCGGACCCTGAGAAAATTTGGGCTATTGAACAGATGAAAAGCCCTTCTGATGTACATGAGCTGAGACAGATATTGGGCCTTGTAAATTACGTGGGCAAGTTTCTTCCAGATTTATCTACAGTTTTACACCCTATCACAGAGTTGCTTAAGAAAGATGTTGCCTGGGTCTGGGGACCCTCACAAGAAAAAGCGTTCCTGCATGCCAAGTCCCTGCTGGGGTCTGCCCCAGTGCTGGGGTTCTACGACCCTTCAAAAAAGACTGGTTAGTGCTGATGCAAGCAGTTATGGGTTGGGGGCTGCACTCCTGCAACAACAACAAACTACAGCCCATCGCCTACTGTTCCCGCACACTGACGGCTGCGGAGTCAAAATACGCTCAAATTGAGAAAGAGTGCCTGGCTGCAGTTTGGGCCTGTGAGCACTTTCAGCGTTATCTAGTGGGTTTGGAGAAATTTAGTCTGGAAACTGACCACAAACCGCTAGTCCCTCTAATCAATTCTTATGACATTGAAAAAACACCCTTGAGATGACAGAGACTTTTAATGAGACTGCTCAGGTTCAATGTTCAGGCAGTGCATGTGCCGGGGAAACAACTGGTTGTGGCAGATACACTATCCAGGCTCCCGCTGGCTGCTGCTGAAGAATCCTCCACGGAATCGGATGTGAAGGCGTATGTTGATTCAGTTCTGGCCTCTAAGTCCATTTCTTCAAGGAAACTGGAAGAGATAAAGAAAGAGACATATTTGGACACAGATCTGCAAGAAGTTATAAGGTACATAAAAGAAGGCTGGCCCGAGAGCCGGGCAGCCTGGATGTCTTTAAATGCTTACCAGCCAGAGAGGTCACAGCTCACGGAGCTGGAGGGGTTGGTGCTGTTCCAAGACCGCATTGTAATTCCTGTCAGCATGAGGAAGGAGATGTTAAACAGGATTCACGATGGCCACTTATGCATTACAAAGTGCAGAGAAAGGGCAGCTACAGCTGTGTGGTGGCCTGGGATCAGCTCCGACATTGCAAATCACGTGTCTAAATGTGCCTTTTGCCGGGAACGCCGGCCTACTCAGAGAAGGGAGCCCTTGATGTCTACTCCGCTGCCTGCGGGGCCGTGGCAGAAAATAGCTGCTGATTTGTTTGAACTGCACAGGAAAAAGTTTCTTGTTGTGATTGACTACTATTCCAGGTATTTGGAAATTGCACCCCTGAATGATATCACAAGTCAGGCCGTTATCATTCGCCTGAAGAGCTTGTTCGCCCGCTGGGGCATTCCAATGGAGCTGGTGAGTGATAATGGTATGCAGCTCGCTTCTACAGAGTTCAGTGCTTTCAGCAGGGAATATGATTTTGTACATTCCACGTCAAGTCCACATTATCCGCAGGCCAACGGAATGGCTGAAAGGGCAGTTCAAACAACAAAATTCATTCTAAAGCAATCTGAGCCGTACCTAGCCCTCTTGTCATACAGGGCGACGCCCATTCAAGCCACCGGGTTTAGCCCGGCACAGCTGATGCTAGGACGCCAGATTCGCACCACTTTACCCTCAGTGGGTGTCGTCAAGCCGCCTGGCCCTGTTCCTCGGGACGAAGTCCTTAGGAGGGATGAAGATGCCAAAAAGGGTTATCGTTTCTTCTACGACAGGAGACATTCTGTCAGGCCTTTACAGGAACTGAAAGCGGGCCAAAGTGTCAGAATTAAACTGGATGATGAGAAGAAATGGAAGACGCCTGCTACGGTAGTGGGCCGCTCTCCAGAACCAAGGTCTTACACAGTCCTTACAGAGGGAGGGACGGTTACACGCCGTAACCGAAGACATCTTCAGCCTGTACCTGAGAGTCTGGAACCGGATACCTCAGTACCACCGCCGGTGGGATCCCCTGTTCTAAGAGAGGTGCCTTCCCCTCAGCAAGATCACAGCGGGGATATATCTTTGCCTCCAGCAGACTCTTGTTCACCATCTTCTGTATCAGAGGACAGTTCATGCAAAGTTACATCAAGCGGAAGAGTGGTGAAACTTCCGGCCCGATACAGGGACTGACTTTAGCTAGAACAGTGACCGGAAGTATGGGCAGAATAATCCCATGGTCACTGTGGACTAGGGTAGTCTACCCCGATGTCCAAGTCAGGATGTAATTTATTTGTTCATGTTTTCTTATCTATCTGTTTTTATAATGTTCAAAAACAAAAATGTTGTTGTATACCCTGTTGGTGTACCTTGTTATTTATCATATGCAAATGTATGCTTTGCCTTTGAAAAAGGGGAAGATGTGATGAGAGCAGGATGTGATTTCACTAGCATGTGGGCGGGGCTTAGGTCCGGTGTCTGTGTCGCAGTTAGTTTAGTACAATCAACCTGACTAGATGGGTATTGTTATGCTCTGCAATAAAATAGAGTTGTACCATCATTGCTGTGTCCTACATATGTCCTGCATTTCATGACACTTACTGTTGGCAGCTATTACATAGTACTGTAAAGCTTTTGTTTGTAAAAAGCATTTAGATGGGAACAACACAACACATGTCTCTAAAATTCATTAGAAAACTGATAGAAAACTGGCTCAACAATAAAAGTATCCAGTTTCCAAAAACAAGAAAAATACAAGAGTTAAAGGGACAGTCTAGTATAATCAACTTCACAATTTACTTCCATCATCAAACTTGCTTTTTTTCTCTTGGTATTCTAAGTTGAAGCCAAACATAGGTAGGCTCATATGCTGATTTCTAAGCCTTTTAGGGTTGCCTCTTATCACATGCTTTTTTAAAAAAAATCTCTTTTCAACACAAAGAGACACTGTGGGGGTTATTTAAGATTTAGCAGGCTACAAAACAGGCCTTTCCCTATGCAAATGCAAATTTATACAGACCAGAAATACAGATTTTTTTTAAAGCCATGCTTTTCTTGAGAAACATACAACAGGCCTTTGAAACCAACCCCTATTTGCGCTTTTTTAAATAAAGTACTACATACAAAAACTTTGCTATAAAACACCAAATCTACATTTACTGCAGTTAAATTTAAAATAAATCAACATTCATTTGATTCCTGCAAAACTAAATGGCATATGGATTCGTCTACAACTTCATGGCCGCCAAAATGTGGTTATCTATTAATTTAAAATATCTCTACTTTCTACTAAATATAATATACTAAACCTCTATGGTGGTACCACTAAAACCAACACAGATAAATTGTGAAATAAACTCCATGAGGGGTCCTCCATTATTTGTCAAAGAGTTTATTTAGGAATCAATATATGTTAATAATAAGATAAATATTTACAGGTATATATATATAAATCTATTTTACAGATAAACAGTCCAAAATTTAATTAATACAGGGCAACTCTTCTACACTAACCCCAATTGGGCAATACTGCTACACAGAATATTATCCCAGAAATACTTAGCCAGATTCTCTGTGTCCAACATCATCCATCTTTTAGCAAGAGCAGGATAAAATAGAGAGAGACAGAGGCTCTGGTGTTACAGTATTTTATAACCCAATTCAAAAGGGAGTGGCTTATCAAATGCCACTCAAAAAGACCAATGGGAGTGTCTATAGTTCAGAGAGAAAGGTGTACCTGGGGGAAGGGATCCCAATAACAGCTAAGTGAATATTCCAGTGATAAAATGTCACCACATTATGGAACACAAATACCAGTTACATTTATCCAATACCAGCCAGTGATTGAAGGCACAAGGTTATGATATTAAATTATTAGCAAACACCAAGACTAAAGTAGACAAACTGAAAAGAGAGGATTTATTAGTGATAAAAAGAAACAAAATTCTTCAGAACAAGAGAAATAACAACAAACCTTACTTTGTAACGAGTTACAGCATAGATTATAAGAAAATTTATGGAATTATACGTGATTGTATACTAATTCTAAAAAGTGATGTTAAATTAAACAAAATCATTTCAGAAGAATGCAATTTTTCAGCCTGTAAAGCTAAGACTTTAGGACGCTTATTAGCACCCTCTATGCTACCATCCAACAAGAACCAGTCTTGGCTAATGAGAAGAATAGGTTGCATAATATGTCAGGGATAGTGTTACACCTATAGCTAAACATTTTAGGCAGGAACACAATTCAAATGACTCCCTTTTGACAGCTCAGGGCATAGACCATGTCCCTAGGCACAGGAGGGGAGGAGACAGGGAGAGACTTTTAGACTAAAGGGAAGTGTTTTGGATTATTAATCTCAAGACCAAGCACCCCTTTGGTCTAAATTCAATAATGGATGTTAATTTATTTTACTAAAGGTTAATATGGTAGTTTGATATTCAATTAAATTGTATTATGATACATAAGAGTTTACATTTCCAAATCTTTGGAACTCAGGGTAGCATAGAATTTTTATTCTACTTCAATGACAGTATTTATATCAATTTTCAAAGTTGTATCTTATATTTTTCTAGCCATAACATGGGATAAAAAAAAAACATTTGCCTTGACTAAAGTGATGGTCAGGGGTTAAATTATGTAACAGGTGCATGTAATTATTAATTAATTATGCCTTTAAATAGAGCTCTCAGGTACAACACAATTATAATTATTTGTATCATATAAGAAGGCAAACCAGCCCTTGGCCTATGATTTGCATGCCACCACCCTGGCAGAGTACCACTGGGTTCAGCGCATACCAAGGGGCCTACGCATGAATGTGAGACTAACACCCATGCGTGAAAATAAGGAATGTTGTAATAAGTTTACTTACATCCTTAACAAGTGTTCATTTGACCTGCTTGTGCTGACAGTTGAATACTTGCAGCGTGATCTGGATATTCAGAGGGAGGAGCTGACATGCTTAGAAGGAATCCTAAGATCAATGTTGTCTGCTGAGGATTTGGACAAACTTCTGACTTCTGTGAAATCGAAAATTGCGGAGCTGAAACAAACCATAGAAATACGGAAAAAACAGACGTTTCACAGAGATGAGGAGCATTACCGGAATGGAAATGTTTACCGCTGGACCAAAGATCCCCATGATGACAAGAGGCGACCAGGATTCACCAGTTGGCGGAGACAACGTCGCACACGAGATACGAATGCTAGTCCTACGTCATCAGTCAATGACTCTTCCGGGGACTCAGAAGGAAATGGAGGAGAGGCGGCCGCAAACATCGCCACAAACAGAATGGATTCAGGACAGAGGGAGTCAAGGCCTCAGAGGGTGACCTGCAGCAAGAACAACCAGAACTAACGGTGTTACGGTGCCAACAGGATACCAAGGGTTAATACCAGGGAACAATGTCCTGCATACAGAATCAGCACTTCACAACCTCGATCAGTTTCCCTGCAAACATGAGACCAAGCTCCACATTTCAGGTTTAAAAAAGAATATCTTTATTAAAGGCTGAATGCCTAGTATTTATACAGGTTTTGACCCCAGATGGGGGGGGGGTTGAATATAACCCTGGCTTCAGGTTACAGAGGGCATTGGTTAAACAGTAAAGCAAACATATGAACAATGCATCAAACCTCTAAGAATTGTCTATTCACAGGTAAAACAGATTAACATATTAAGTACTCAGACAATCTGATGTTGGGCAGTCTAGTTAACATAATCACACAAAACCCAATCAGTTTACCTAGACAGACTCCTGAGACACAATCAGATCTTAAACATACATAGAATACATCTTATTACAGAATATAGGAACAGTTCTTATTAGCTATAAAGTCTTTTATGCCCACTTGGCTTATAGAGTCACAATTGCTCCCACAAGGGGCACTCACACCCTGTACCCATCCTGTATTTATGGATACAGGGTGACATAGACATAAGACAGAGTTATGAAAGTACATGGGGTGTCCAGCATATAAAATTCCATATTTCCATGCAGTCTCTGGGTATCCTTAAGGCCATGTACCTCCAGCCCAAAGAATGTTCCATAACAGGCCCTCCAATGTACAGTGGCGAGATTGGTTTTGTCACATCTCTCCCCTTTTCCAAACAGACTAACAGGGTATCTGACCTCCTGCCGGTCAGTGCCCTGGTTAGTCCAGCAACCCACCCATAAAACACAATTAGTAGTACAGCCCACCCACAATAAATGGTTACTACACCTGAGTACGGGGAAAACTTGTCCATGTCCAGGTGCCTCACCACAGCTGTGTGGGGGACTGGTACGCTGAATTGGTGGGTTGTGAGGTGGGCAGAGACCAGCTGTACTCTGCCCGGGTGCCAGCACTACCATGGAAGTAGCCTGGTGGGAGCCTGGTTGCTGGAGGGGGAGACCGACTGTCTCCCCTTTGGATACATAGCTGTGCTGCTGGAGGGGGAGACCAATCGTCTCCCCTTTGGCTAAACAGCCGTGTTGCTGGGGGACAGGACCAACTGTCCCTACCCCTTGTAACGCAGCCTGCCGCTGGGGAATGGAGTCTGGGCTCCCAATTCCCTGCAGGACCGGTGGAGAGACCTCGGTCCCATCTCCACCGGCCACCTGGGGTCCTTCCCAGTAAATCTCCACAATATCTTCCCAGCTGGATGGGTCTGGATCTGGGTCTTTCACCTTGCTGTCCTGCTGAGCCTTCCCAATGGAGTGGAAGAGATCTCGGTAGTCCTGCTCCAGTTCCCACTCCAGGGCTGCTAAGTGAGCCAGGTCTGGCTCTACTTCATGGGGGTCAGCCCAGTCATGCCTAGCCTCCCTCTCATAGAAAATGTCCTGAAGTCTGGTCTGCGCAGGGCTCCCAAAGTCAGGCTCTGCAAAGGACTCCCATAACAAGCCAGGACCATCAAACTCCTCTCCCTCTGGCTTGTCATGCTCGGCTGTCCAGGGTATATACTATGCCATATACCACCAGAGCGCCTGGTAGGCATGTCAGTTTGCTGGGACAATCCATCTGTATTCCCGTTATGAGAGAGAATTCCTGTCCATACAAACAAGGGTTCAAATTCCTCAGTGCCCAGACCAGGGCCAAACAGTCCTTCAAAATCCCATCAGCTTCTTTACGAGTTTTCTGTACCTGCTCTTTATAGGTATGCACAATCCCTTCATACTGACATAGGGTGCCCTTGAGTTGCTGCACCTCACTATGAGCCAGCGTCAGCTTCTCCTCAAGTGTCGCTAAGTTTGTCTTTAAGGTTTCATGTCCCACTCTCAAGCTGGTGTTTTCTGCAGTCTGTCGGTGCAGCTTGTCTAGCAGAGATTCACGTTCTAAACGTGCTTTTTCCTCTGCGCTCCTCTTCTCCTTCATCAGCGCATTGTAACGGGACCTCCACATATCAATAGCGGATAGAGATTTACTGAGCATAGCGTCCTGGGGCTTAGCAGCAGGTGGGTCAGTCTCTGCTGCACGGATCTGGGCACGGGTAGTCACAGAGTTAACATCAGCGGGACCCATAGGAGCATAGGCAGAAACAAGGGGGGCCAAGTCATTTCCAAGAAGAACATCATCAGGTAAGTCCTTCTTGACCCCCACATTCACAGGTCTAGCGCCCACTCCCCAATCCAAATGTACCCTGGCAACAGGTAGGCTGAACACATCGCTCCCTGCTACCCTCACAGCCACAGTGTCTCCAGTGTACTGTTTCTCAGACACCAAGTTCTTTTGAAGCAAAGTCATGGTAGCACCAGTATCCCGTAGACCACTGACCTTCTTCCCATTCACTTTAACCAGTTGCCGGTTATTCCGGTGGGCAGCTTGCACAAGGTCTGCCTCATGTAGGATGCTCCAGCATTCTTGCGCCTCTACGTAGCGGGCCGCAGGCTGAGGATTACGTGGGATTCCGCCGGCGGGTCTTCTCCAGGACTGCTCTTGGTTCGCTGCATTTAGGGGACACTCTGGTCTTTTGTGCCCTAGTTGCTTACATATAAACACCGAATAGGTTGTGAGTAGCACCGCAAATTGAACAGGGCTCTCTGAGGGTAGTTCGTGGCCGGAGGCCGTGTGGTATAGCGGTGCGCCGGGGTTTGGTAACTGGCAGCTGCTGGGGTGACTGGGGGTCTGTACTCCACTCTAGCAGGGGGCTTAGTGGTAGCAGTGTCCAGTTTGCGGGCATCCGTATACTCATCTGCCAAGCGAGCCGCTTCCTGCAGGGTGGAGGGTTTACGGTCCAGAACCCACTCTCGAACTCCTGCGGGTAACTTGTCGAAGCAATGTTCCAACAGGAATAGCTGCAGCACCTCTTCCCCAGATATGGCTTGGCACCCCGCTATCCAGTGAGCTGCTGTGCGGTGCACCTTACATGCCCACTCAAGGTAGGAATCTCCAGCTAATTTAACAGTGTCTCTGAACCGCCTCCGGTATGCCTCCAGTGTAAACGCATACCTGGAGAGCAGAGCCTCTTTTACAGTATTATAATCCCTGACTTCCTCATCTGGAATGGCCCGAAAAGCCTCTCTGGCCCGGCCGGATAATTTTCCAGATAATATCGTGACCCAGTCCTCTGCGGGTACCTTGTGTAGTGCACATTGCCTCTCAAAATCCGCAAGGTACCCATCAATCTCTCCTTCTGTTTCCAGGAAGTTTTTAAAAGCTGCAAAATTTACTTTTCTCTTTTCCATCTTAGTCAGTATTGTAATAATCCCCCTCTTCCTGAGGTTACTGGCTTGTGTAGTTGCTCTTCTGGGCGATAAGGTTCATTCCGTCGCTTGCCACCAATTGTTACGGTACCAACAGGATACCAAGGGTTAATACCAGGGAACAATGTCCTGCTTACAGAATCAGCACTTCACAACCTCGATCAGTTTCCCTGCAAACATGAGACCAAGCTCCACATTTCAGGTTTAAAAAAGAATATCTTTATTAAAGGCTGAATGCCTAGTATTTATACAGGTTTTGACCCCAGATGGGGGGGTTGAATATAACCCTGGCTTCAGGTTACAGAGGGCATTGGCTAAACAGTAAAGCAAACATATGAACAATGCATCAAACCTCTAAGAATTGTCTATTCACAGGTAAAACAGATTAACATATTAAGTACTCAGACAATCTGATGTTGGGCAGTCTAGTTAACATAATCACACAAAACCCAATCAGTTTACCTAGACAGACTCCTGAGACACAATCAGATCTTAAACATACATAGAATACATCTTATTACAGAATATAGGAACAGTTCTTATTAGCTATAAAGTCTTTTATGCCCACTTGGCTTATAGAGTCACAATTGCTCCCACAAGGGGCACTCACACCCTGTACCCATCCTGTATTTATGGATACAGGGTGACATAGACATAAGACAGAGTTATGAAAGTACATGGGGTGTCCAGCATATAAAATTCCATATTTCCATGCAGTCTCTGGGTATCCTTAAGCCCATGTACCTCCAGCCCAAAGAATGTTCCATAACAGGCCCTCCAATGTACAGTGGCGAGATTGGTTTTGTCACAAACGGTAAATATCTCTGAGTGTAATTTAACGGATACTGAGAAGGAGGTATTACACACATGACTGTGTGACTTTTTTCGCCTACAAAGTGACATATGCTTTCTTTCGTAGTATAAAACTAAAAGCGCACTTTTCCAAACAAGGAACTGTAGGGGTTAACCCCTTAGGGGAAGATAATTCTCAATCAGAATGTTATATGTTGTTACTGAATGCCTTAAATTTAAGGAATAAGAGTTCTTTTACACCTAGCTCTAGCAATAATAGCATTGAGACATATTCAATTGGTACTTAGAGATGTTGATCTAATTACACATGAGAATAGAGGGCCGTATATACATAATAGAATGATACAGAGAAATTTCTCTAAAGTAGAGGAAAATAATCTCTTAGATTTAAAATCAAATAAACAGATCATTTGTAAGCCATCTGATAAGAGTGGAGCAACTGTGGTCTTTGACAAATCATATTATGTGCAAGAAATTGAAACACAACTCCAGGATCATGAGGTCTATAAGCCATTGAATCAGGATCCCTCATTTGAGATTGAAAAGGGATTGGAAAATTGTATTCATAGGGTAATGTGTAATTAACTTATTACCTTAAAGGAACAAACATTTTTGGTACCAGATATATTTTCCATACCGGTCCTTTACACATTGCCCAAAATACATAAAAATAGACAGACCCCTCCAGGACGACCCATTGTGGTGAGTACTAATTCTGTTTTAACTAATGTTTCTAAATATTTGGATAGAAACTTGAGACCACTTGACACTCAATCAATATCATATATTAAAGATACAGGAGATTTCCTAGTGAAATTAGAGTCCCTAGACATACAGAGTGACAATTTGATTCTATTTGCATTAGATGTAACAAGCCTCTATACCTCAATTACACATGTAAGTGGGATAGGTGCTATGAGGCAGGCTATTGTTTCTAGTAGTAATTTTTCTATTGTTCAATGTGAATTTATTTTAGAACTATTACAGCTGGTTCTTTACTGTAAATACTTCTTATTTCAAGACCAATTTTATATCCAATGTCAGGGACAGCCATGGGATCAAATGTTGCCCCCACATATGCCAATGTCTTTATGAATATCTTTGAGGAGAAGTTTGTATACACTCATAATGCTTTTTTACAGTATGGAATATGCTGTTTTAGATATATAGATGACATCTTTGGCATATGGGGGGGCGACACTAATTCCCTGCTGGAATTTGTGGCAGATCTGAATGTTTCCACCAGGCATATCAAGTTTAAGCTAGTACATAGAGAGGAGTCTGTTGACTTCTTGGATACTACCATACAGAAGACTGATGGGAGATTAAGGGTAGATCTGTATAGGAAGGATAGTGACAGGAATAGCCTGCTGAGATATGAAAGTGCACATCACCCTTCTCTAGTTTACAGTCTTCCTAGAAGTCAACTTCTGCGAGTGAAGAAAATTGTGTCTGATAAAAAGCTAGCTCAAGTTAGGTTGAAGGAAATGGGAGATTTTTTCTGCAGAGAGGTTATCCTAAGCCTCTGATTGAACAAAAAATTAGTGAGATTGATATTATACCCAGACATTCTATTCTTAGGGGGGATTATAACGAAAGGAGAAAGGAGAAACAGGAGAATAAACAACTGGTATTTGTGTCCCAATTTAATCCTCTGAGTGATAAGATAAGGAGGATAATCAAAAAACATTGGTCTATTTTAAAATATTTGAACCCCAACATTGAGGAGTTTCAAGAATTTCCTATGCCAGCCTATAGACGTTGTAGAAACATAAGAGATGTATTAATAAAAGCAGATATTGGCTCTAATAAGAAAGCCACTCAAACCTATCTCTCTACCCCTAAAGTAGGTTGTTTGCCATGTTTGGGATGCTGTAATCGCAACAACATTATTAAGGGGGATTCCTTTGTACATCCTTTAAATGGGAAAAGGTTTAAGGTTCCATTTTTTTTTACTTGTAACTCATATGCCTTATTAAATGCCCCTGTTCCAAAATTTATATTGGGGAATCAACAAGGAGAGTAAGAGATAGAATAAATGAATATAAGTCAAATATACGTTGAGGTAATAGGGATGCCCCTGTTTCGAATCACTTCCTTCAAGCTGGACATAGTATCTCACAGTTGAGATTTCAAATAATAGAACATGTCAGGAGACCCAGACAGGTGATTGATAGACACAAATTACTTAAGAGTAGAGAGACATTTTGGATTTACACTCTGCAATCTTTGATCCCCTTGGGTATGAACAAAGAAATAGACTGGAATGTTACTTGGTGAAATATGTTAAAGACTGTTTAATAGTCTGGTTGCTATCTGTATTGGGTAGTTTAATTTGTGTTAGATACTTAAATATATTGTTGTTCTGATAAATATTACTAGGTTGAGATATTTTTATATCCTGTATATATTGTATAAAAAAAATTGTGTTGCTTTTTTAGAATTCTATCAGCCAATCGGAATTCAAGGGACGCCATCTTGGATGACGTCATTTAAAGGAACCTTCATTCTTCAGTAGATGGCGAAAGAAGAGGATGCTCCCGCTCCGCGTTGGAAGGATGAAGATAGAAGATGCCGACTGGATGAAGACTTCTGCCCGCCTGGAGGATGACTTCTTGCCGCTTTAATGAAGACTTCTCCCGGCTTCATTGAGGACTTCTTGTCGCTTGGATGAAGACTTTTCCCGGCTTCATTGAGGATGGATGTCCGGTCTTCAAAAACTGTAAGTGGATCTTCGGGGGTTAGTGTTAGGTTTTATTAAGGGTTTATTGGGTGGGTTTTATTTTTAGATTAGGGTTTTGGGCAACGAAAAAGAGCTAAATGCCCTTTTAAGGGCAATGCCTATCCAAATGCCCTTTTCAGGGCAATGGGGAGCTTAGGTTTTTTAGATAGGATTTTATTTGAGGGGTTTGGTTGTGTGGGTGGTGGGTTTTACTGTTTGGGGGTTGAATGTATTTTTTTTACAGGTAAAAGAGCTGATTCCTTTGGGGCAATGCCCTGTAAAAGGCCCTTTTAAGGGCTATTGGCAGTTTACTTTAGGCTAGTGTTTTTTTATTTGGGGGGGGGGCTTTTTTATTTTGATAGGGCTATTAAATTAGGTGTAATTAGTTAAATATTTGATAATTTATTTTTTATTTTGTGTAGTTTAGTGTATTTTTTTGTAATTTAGTTAATTGTATTTAATTAATGTAATTTATTTAATTTTAGTGTAATGTTAGGTGTTAGTGTAAGACAGGTTAGGTTTTATTTTACAGGTAACTAGTAAATAGTTAATAACTATTTACTAACTAGTCTACCTAGTTAAAATAAATACAAACTTACCTGTGAAATAAAAATAAAACCTAAGATAACTACAATGTAACTATTAGTTATATTGTAGCTTGCTTAAGGTTTATTTTACAGGTAAGAAATAGTTATTAATAGTAGGTTTTATTTAGATTTATTTTAATTATATTAACGTTAGGGGTGTAAGGTTTAGGGTTAGACTTAGGTTTAGGGGTTAATATATTTATTTAGTGTTAGAAATGTGGGAGGCCAGAGGTTTAGTGGTTAATAACTTTAGTATAGTGGTGGCGGCGACGTTGTGGGCAGCATATTAGGGGTTAATAAATTTATGTAGGTTGCGACGACATTGGGGACAGCAGATTAGGGGTTAATAAGTGTAGGTAGGTGGCGCTGATGTCAGGGGTGGCAGATTAGGGGTTAATAAGTGTAATGTAGGTGTCGGCGATGTCGGGGGCAGAAGATTAGGGGTGTTTAGACTCAGGGTTTATGTTAGGGTGCTAGGTGTAAACATAAATTTTCTTTCCCCATAGGAATCAATGGGGCTGCGTTACGGAGCTTTATGATCCTTTTTTTGCAGGTGTTAGGCTTTTTTTTAGCCGGCTCTCCCCATTGATGTCTATGGGGCAATCGTGCACGAGCACGTAAAACCAGCTTAAAGCAGCGCTGGTATTTGTATGCGGTATGGAGCTCAACGCTGCCATATTGCCTGCTAACGCCGGGTTTTTGCAAACCTGTAGTAGCAGCGTTATTAAATGTGAGCGGTGGAAATAACTTGAATGTTAGTACCGAGCCGCTCATAACGCAAAACTCGTAATCTGTCCGAGTATCTGTAAATGTACACATTCAAATGGTTTAGATTAGAATCCTGAGGGTATTTTTTACCTTTCATGTGCCAAAAGTGGCCTAGTTTACCACTACAATCCTTCTGAGATATTTAATTTATACTTTTTTATGGAGAGGTTCAGGCCTCATAAGTGCTTCAGAAAGTTTAGCATAGTGATGTACTTAAAGTCTTGTCTGTGTGTGCTTCAGAAAGTTTAGCATAGTGATGTACTTAAAGTCTTGTCTGTGTATATTGTACTGTACATCGTAATTATTTTTTTGCCAGATTGACAAAAATGAGGATTGTTTAATAATTTGAATTTGTAATACATTTTTGTGTAGTCCTGTTTTAAACATCTATATGTTTATTTCCAATGTAAAGTTTGTATTATCTGAAATGACTGTAATAGAAGCTTTATCAGTGCCATGCATATGTATTCTGTGCATACCCTGGCCTAGATTTGGAGTTCGGCGGTAGCCGTCAAAACCAGCGTTAGAGGCTCCTAACGCTGGTTTTGGCCGCCCGCTGGTATTTGGAGTCAGTGATTAAAGGGTCTAACGCTCACTTTTCATCCGCGACTTTTCCATACCGCAGATCCCCCTACGCCATTTGCGTATCCTATCTTTTCAATGGGATCTTCCTAACACCGGTATTTAGAGTCGTTTCTGAAGTGAGCGTTAGAGCTCTAACGACAAAACTCCAGCCGCCTGAAAATAGCAGGAGTTAAGAGCTTTCTGGCTAACGCCGGTTCATAAAGCTCTTAACTACTGTACCCTAAAGTACACTAACACCCATAAACTACCTATGTACCCCTAAACCGAGCTCCCCCCACATCGCCGACACTCGATTAAAATATTTTAACCCCTAATCTGCCGACCGCCACCTACGTTATACTTATGTACCCCTAAACTGCTGCCCCTAACCCCGCCGACCCCTGTATTACATTTATTAACCCCTAATCTGCCCCCCACAACGTCACCGCCAGCTACTTAAAATAATTAACCCCTAATCTTCCGACCGCAAAGCGCCGCCACCTACGTTATCCCTATGTACCCCTAATCTGCTGCCCCTAACACCGCCGACCCCTATATTATATTTATTAACCCCTAATCTGCCCCCCTCAACGTCGCCGACACCTGCCTACACTTATTAACCCCTAATCTGCTGAGCGGAGCTCACCGCTATTCTAATAAATGGATTAACCCCTAAAGCTAAGTCTAACCCTAACACTAACACCCCCCTAACTTAAATATAATTTACATCTAACGAAATAAATTAACTCTTATTAAATAACTTATTCCTATTTAAAGCTAAATACTTACCTGTAAAATAAATCCTAATATAGCTACAATATAAATTATAATTATATTATAGCTATTTTAGGATTAATATTTATTTTACAGGCAACTTTGTAATTATTTTAACCAGGTACAATAGCTATTAAATAGTTAAGAACTATTTAATAGTTACCTAGTTAAAATAATAACAAATTTACCTGTAAAATAAATCCTAACCTAAGATATAATTAAACCTAACACTACCCTATCAATAAAATAATTAAATAAACTACCTACAATTACCTACAATTAACCTAACACTACACTATCAATAAATTAATTAAACACAATTCCTACAAATAAATACAATTAAATAAACTAGCTAAAGTACAAAAAATAAAAAAGGACTAAGTTACAAAAAATAAAAAAATATTTACAAACATAAGAAAAATATTACAACAATTTTAAACTAATTACACCTACTCTAAGCCCCCTAATAAAATAACAAAGCCCCCCAATATAAAAAAATGCCCTACCCTATTCTAAATTACTAAAGTTCAAAGCTCTTTTACCTTACCAGCCCTGAACAGGGCCCTTTGCGGGGCATGCCCCAAGAAATACAGCTCTTTTGCCTGTAAAAAAAAACATACAATACCCAAGCCCCCCAACATTACAACCCACCACCCACATACCCCTAATCTAACCCAAACCCCCCTTAAATAAACCTAACACTAAGCCCCTGAAGATCATCCTACCTTGTCTTCACCTCACCGGGTATCACACCGATCCGTCCAGAAGAGCTCCTCCGATGTCCTGATCCAAGCCCAAGCGGGGGGCTGAAGAGGTCCATGATCCGGCTGAAGTCTTCATCCAAGCGGGGCAGAAGAGGTCTTCCATCCGATTGAAGTCTTCATCCAAGCGGCATCCATCCGGAGCGAAGCGGCAGCATCCTGAAGACCTCCACCGCGGAACATCCATCCTGGCCGATGACTGAACGACGAATGACGGTTCCTTTAAATTACGTCATCCAAGATGGCGTCCCTCGAATTCCGATTGGCTGATAGGATTCTATCAGCCAATCGGAATTAAGGTAGGAATATTCTGATTGGCTGATGGAATCAGCCAATCAGAATCAAGTTCAATCCGATTGGCTAATCCAATCAGCCAATCAGATTGAGCTTGCATTCTATTGGCTGATCGGAACAGCCAATAGAATGCGAGCTCAATCTGATTGGCTGATTGGATCAGCCAATCGGATTGAACTTGATTCTGATTGGCTGATTCCATCAGCCAATCAGAATATTCCTACCTTAATTCCGATTGGCTGATAGAATCCTATCAGCCAATCGGAATTCGAGGGACGCCATCTTGGATGACGTCTCTTAAAGGAACAGTCATTCGTCGTTCAGTCGTCGGTCCGGATGGATGTTCCGCGCTGGAGGTCTTCAGGATCCTGCCGCTTCGCTCCGGATGGAAGACCATAGAAGATGCCGCCTGGATGATGACTTCAATCGGATGGAAGATCCTCTTCTGCCCCGCTTGGATGAAGACTTTGACCGGATCATGGACCTCTTCAGCCCCCCGCTTGGGCTTGGATCAGGACATCGGAGGAGCTCTTCAGGATGGATCGGTGAACCTGGATGGTGAAGACAAGGTAGGAAGATCTTCAGGGGCTTAGTGTTAGGTTTATTTAAGGGGGGTTTGGGTTAGATTAGGGGTATGTGGGTGGTGGGTTGTAATGTTGGGGGGGGTATTGTATTTATTCTTTTACAGGCAAAAGAGCTGAAATTCTTGGGGCATGCCCCGCAAAGGGCCCTGTTCAGGGCTGGTAAGGTAAAAGAGCTTGTAACTTTTTTAATTTAGAATAGGGTAGGGATTTTTTTATTTTGGGGGGCTTTGTTATTTTATTAGGGGGCTTAGAGTAGGTGTAATTAGTTTAAAATTGTTGTAATATTTTTCTTATGTTTGTAAATATTTTTTTATTTTTTGTAACTTAGTTCTTTTTTATTTTTTGTACTTTAGCTAGTTTATTTAATTGTATTTATTTGTAGGAATTGTGTTTAATTAATTTATTGATAGTGTAGTGTTAGGTTAATTGTAGGTAATTGTAGGTAGTTTATTTAATTATTTTATTGATAGGGTAGTGTTAGGTTTAATTATATCTTAGGTTAGGATTTATTTTACAGGTAAATTTGTAATTATTTTAACTAGGTAACTATTAAATAGTTCTTAACTATTTAATAGCTATTGTACCTGGTTAAAATAATTACAAAGTTGCCAGTAAAATAAATATTAATCCTAAAATAGCTATAATATAATTATAATTTATATTGTAGCTATATTAGGATTTATTTTACAGGTAAGTATTTAGCTTTAAATAGGAATAAGTTATTTAATAAGAGTTAATTTATTTCGTTAGATGTAAATTATATTTAAGTTAGGGGGGTGTTAGTGTTAGGGTTAGACTTAGCTTTAGGGGTTAATACATTTATTAGAATAGCGGTGAGGTCCGCTCGGCAGATTAGGGGTTAATAATTGAAGGTAGGTGTCGGCGATGTTAGGGAGGGCAGATTAGGGGTTAATACTATTTATGATAGGGTTAGTGAGGCAGATTAGGGGTTAATAAATTTATTATAGTAGCGCTCAGGTCCGCTCGGCAGATTAGGGGTTAATAAGTGTAGGCAGGTGTCGGCGACGTTGAGGGGGGCAGATTAGGGGTTAATAAATATAATATAGGGGTCGGCGGTGTTAGGGGCAGCAGATTAGGGGTACATAGGGATAACGTAGGTTGCGGCGGTTTACGGAGCGGCAGATTAGGGGTTAAAAAAAATATGCAGGGGTCAGCGATAGCGGGGGCGGCAGATTAGGGGTTAATAAGTGTAAGGTTAGGGGTGTTTAGACTCGGGGTTCATGTTAGGGTGTTAGGTGCAGACGTAGGAAGTGTTTCCCCATAGGAAACAATGGGGCTGCGTTAGGAGCTGAATGCTGCTTTTTTGCAGGTGTTAGGTTTTTTTTCAGCTCAAACAGCCCCATTGTTTCCTATGGGGGAATCGTGCACGAGCACGTTTTTGAGGCTGGCCGCGTCCGTAAGCAACTCTGGTATCGAGAGTTGCATTTGCGGTAAAATGCTCTACGCTCCTTTTTTGGAGCCTAACGCAGCATTTGTTTGAACTCTCGATACCAGAGTTAAATTTATGGTGCGGCCAGAAAAAAGCCTGCGGAGCGTTAACAGCCCTTCTACCGCCAAACTCCAAATCTAGGCCCCTGTGTTCTAGTTTTCAACCACAACTACACAGAGATTTATTAGCGCTATTAGTTAATGATAACACATTTTTCATTATAGAAGCAATTATTAGCTCTCTATAAATATGTGATGTTTGATTATAGTTACGCAGGTCATCCACAGCATATGTGTGTATGCTGCTGAACAGCAATATATTTTCCTGCAAATATTTTCTGATAATAAAAGTATATATATTTTTAAATGTTTTTATTAAAATGTAAAAACCATATGTGGCAAAAAACACAGATGGCTAGATTTAGAGTTGGGCGGTAGCCGTCAAAAGCAGCGTTAGAGGCTCCTATCGCTGGTTTTTACCGCCCTCTGGTATTTGGAGTCAGTCAGGAAAGGGTCTAACGCTCACTTTGCAGCCGCGACTTTTCCATACCGTAGATCCCCCTACGCCATTTGCGTATCCTATCTTTTCAAAGGGATCTTTCTAACGCCGGTATTTAGAGTCGTGGCTGAAGTGAGCGTTAGAAATCTAACGACAAAACTCCAGCCGCAGAAAAAAAACAGGAGTTAAGAGCTTTCTGGGCTAACGCCGGTTTATAAAGCTCTTAACTACTGTGCTCTAAAGTACACTAACACCCATAAACTACCTATGTACCCCTAAACCGAGGTCCTCCCACATCGCCGCCACTCTATTAAATTTTTTAACCCCTAATCTGCCGCTCCGTACACCGCCGCCAGCTAAGTTATCCCTATGTACCCCTAATCTGCTGCCCCTAATACCGCCGACACCTATATTATATTTATTAACCCCTAATCTGCCCCCCCAACGTCGCCGCCACCTACCTACACTTATTAACCCCTAATCTGCCGAGCGGACCGCACCGCTACTATAATAGTTATTATTACCGCCGCTACTTACATTATCCCTATGTACCCCTAATCTGCTGCCCCTAACACCGCCGACCCCTATATAATATTTATTAACTCCTAATCTGCCCCCCACAACGTCGCCTCCACCTGCCTACACTTATTAACCCCTAATCTGCCAAGCGGACCGCACCGCTATTATAATAAAGTTATTAACCCCTAATCCGCCTCACTAACCCTATAATAAATAGTATTAACCCCTAATCTGCCCTCCCTAACATCACTGACACCTAACTTCAAGCATTAACCCCTAATCTGCCGATCGGAGCTCACCGCTACTATAATAAATGTATTAACCCCTAAAGCTAAGTCTAACCCTAACACTAACACCCCCCTAAGTTAAATATAATTTTTATCTAACGAAATAAATTAACTCTTATTAAATAAATTATTCCTATTTAAAGCTGAATACTTACCTGTAAAATAAATCCTAATATATCTACAATATAAATTAAAATTATATTGTAGCTATTTTAGGATTAATATTTATTTTACAGGCAACTTTGTAATTATTTTAACCAGGTACAATAGCTAAAATAGTTAAAATAATTACAAAATTACCTGTAAAATAAATCCTAACCTAAGTTACAATTAAACCTAACACTACACTATCAATAAATTAATTAAATAAAATACCTACAATTATCTACAATTAAACCTAACACTACACTATCAATAAATTAATTAAATACAATACCTACGGAGGCGGAGCTTGCCACGCAACTGAGTGGTCACGCTACATAGGAGCTCTGTAGACCAAGTCCTTTTTTAACCCTTTTTCTCACTTTCTTCTTTTTTGTTTTTACCCCCAACTCTTCCCTAACTCTTAGAAGGAGTCAGCCTGGCCATTGCAGG
Organism: Bombina bombina; assembly: GCF_027579735.1. Taxonomy (NCBI): domain Eukaryota; kingdom Metazoa; phylum Chordata; class Amphibia; order Anura; family Bombinatoridae; genus Bombina; species Bombina bombina. Next base: position 680,475,573 of record NC_069501.1, on the reverse strand, counting down.
GACAGGATTTACTTCCAGAGGAGCCGTCCAGCATCTCTCTGCTGAGAAATTCTAGCTGCGCCATAATCTGCAGCGCTGTTAGCACTGAACTTCCGGACCCGCTCAGGAGGACAGTGTGAGGCAAATTGGTAAAGGCCCACTATCATTTAGGCTGCAGCCTCACCCGGTCTCCTGTCTACTGCTGAACTCTATCTCCCCCCCTCACTCGCAGCACTGGAGATCATTACCGCATCCAATCGCCCAGGATACAGCTTAGACAGTGCCGCTCTCACAACAGTCACGCTGCCTTCAGCCGCAACCTGCATTTACATCGCATTGACAAGCGGCCTCCTTCAGCCCACGGTACCCTGCTTTAGACCTGGCCATTCCTGCCTCCTCACACACCGGAGCTGCAGAATCACTGAGGGGCCCTACCGCATCAGTCCTCAGGGTAAGACACTCGCTTTCTATTGTGTCCCAAGAAGGGGGACTTTTGTTATTTGTTTAGCTGCCCACATGCAGATTAACCCTCAGTGCCCCAGGCTCCATTATAACAGGTCCTCAGCATACACTGGGAGCAGGTTAACACAGAACACTTCTCCATATTCCTGCTACCACCAAAGAACCTAAACGCTTGTCTTAATCCTCTAAGACTACATCCCCACATGGGATTTTACCCTCTACTAGGCTGAATCTATTCAAAGCAGCAAGAGACGCAATCAGTCAGAGAGGCTCTATCTCCACATATACCCCACATCTCATCTCTCCACTGCCCTCAGTGAACTAAACAAAGGGACTTCAGGCATCAAAGTTCTAATTTAGTGCACATTGCCACTGACATACATTAAGACCAGTTTCTGTTGTGTATGTCGCTACAGACGACTGTTGGGGTTAAGTGACTGTTCAAATCTCCTTGTGCAAACAATACTGGGATTACTTATTTTCAAGAGCGAACCTCTGTAACTCCTTCAGTTAGCCAATCCTACTACGCTGAGTGTGAATTCTCTCTTTTTACACTACAATTTCCTATTGCCCTCTCTCCTCTCCCTTTCCCGTTGGCCCACTTAGCCCACGGGTCATATCCCACAACACCTTTTACCCTACTCGCTTGGAAGAAAGCAATCCCCTGGGGAGAGAGGAGACCTGTAAAAAAGTAGTCCTGGGAAGACATTTGCTAGCAATACGGTGATCTTGTAAGGAGGGCTTGTCAGAAGTTCTGAGACCTACCCCAGAGCAATTCTGAATTACTTGCTGATAGTCTACCTTTCCATGCTGGGCTAGACACTACCCCTGGGGGGTGCCGGACACACACCCTCTGCTTTACTTTTTAACTTTGAAGCACCTTACAATACGCATTTCAAGAACACATTGAACCTACTACCTACTTTTTGTAAGATGGCTCATACACAAAGAAAGAAGCAGAAACATGGTGACTTGCCAAAAAGGACCCTGTCAGATCATTTTTCTAGCAAAAATTCATTTGAGCAGGATCTATCTGATGAAGATTCTAGGGACTCAATTAAGTCTACCAGAGAGCCGTCTAGAGCTTTATCTCACTCCACAGAGAGAGCTGCTCACTCCTCCTCATCAATTCTCGAATCCATCAAGGAACTCTCAAGTAAAATGGACTCACATTACTCATCTCTGAAACATGAGCTTAAGACGTCGGTCTCTGAATTGAAGCAAGATATATCACTGTTGGGGGAGAGAACAGAATCGCTGGAAAAAAAGCAGGAAGATCTACATGTGGATCACCCCAACCTATTAATCTATGCTCAGTCACTGGCTGAAATGATTTCTGGATTAGAAACCAAGTTAGCTGACCAGGAGGACAGATCCCGTCGGAACAACCTTAGAATCAGAGGTGTTCCTGAAGATATCAGCCCGACTGAATTGCCCAATTACCTGCAAACCCTTTTTACAGAACTCCTGGGCGCTATCACCTCTCAGGAAAACCTGATAGATAGGGCTCATAGAGCTCTTAGATCAAGAGGTGCCCCTTCAGGTTCAGCAAGAGATGTAATTGTGCGACTGCACTACTTCACTTTTAAAGAAAAAGTCCTCAGGGCATTGTTCCAAAATAAAAATTTGAAAGATCCATTCCAAGAAATACAGATCTACCCAGATCTTTCTTCCCACACTTTATCCAGAAGGAGACTATTTCACCAAGTCACCCAATGCCTTCGTAACAACAATATCAAGTACAGGTGGGGGTTCCCTGTCCGCCTATTCTTTCAATACAACGATGCATCTTACACCATCACAACCCTAGAACAAGGCTTCCAGATTCTGCAATCTCTGAAACTAATCCCATCTGACAATCAACCTCCTAGCGTCCATGAACATCCTAAGAAGCTCAACGTTTCCGCGCCGGCCTGGTGACCAGCACAGCAGACCTTCAACTTCCAGTCTTCCAGGAGTGCGGCTTTGCTCCCACCACCATAGCACTCTTGGCTGCTAGAGAGGACTTGACCCCTGTGATTCTTTAGACTGATCCCTCTGAATATTCAGCTACCGGAATCTGAGGGACATTGACTCAGCAATAGAGAAAATCACAGCAATGCGCACATTGCACTTGCTACTGCTGATTTCTACAGGCCCCCCGGTCCCCTGACTAATCTCTTCTCTCCCATTAAGCTCCTGTTTTGTTTTTATCCTTTTTAAATTACAGCACCTTCTGTGTGCTGTTACAGTTTGACTCTATAGTGCTCTCAGTTATCAGAGATTTGAAGAAGATGGACTGTCAATGTAAAGTATCTTTGTTATTTTTCTTTTTCTGTGACGTTAACTGCTTAGCTTTTCTGCTTAAAGGTTTATTGTATTCTAGGACACACTGTGCAGATCTAGGTAACCAATGTATGTAATACACAATAGTCCTAACCTATATTCTCCGCTTCACTCAGAGCAGTTTTATAGCCTAGTTATCAGAGAATCCCAGCGCCCACTTTAGATAAAGCCCCATATGATATCTTCTTTACATTTGACAACCTGGTCGTTTTGCACACTCCACTGTATACTTATCTAAGTCGCTCTCCTCCTCAGTGGGGTGAGACTACTGTATGTACAATAGAATTTATCTGTCCTCTTAATTTACCTATTTACCCCTCTCTATATCTTCCATTGAAGATATCCCTAGACTAAACATGTGGATACCTCTGGGTGATGGAGGTAACTTATGCCCTACCTTCAAAATTCTCATACTCTATTCCCCTTGCCTCTCCATAGACACAACATTGGGATAAGCAGGTAGAGTCTAGTAAGTTAGATTACACTTTCCTTTTCATTTGCCAGCCCTAATTACGTGAGTCATCATAATTATGAAACAAGGTTATATCAGTCAGGGATGTTTGCATGATTTATTTACAACTTAGATACTATCCTATAAGTTTTTTTTCCTACACAGGTGAGAAATGTTGTAATTTCTTTCAGTAGTCCTTTCTAGAATGTTTTTTTTTTTTTTCCACATCTGGGGCCTCCCCAAGCTCAGAAAGTTATGTTTGAAATGTTTTAAATGTTATCTACGTTTGTATTGCTTTATTTATTTAGTGTATGATAGGCCAATCTTTTACCTCGGCCTCAATAATTAGAGAGTTTTATCACTTTCTATTACTTTACTTTTTATTTTCTGACTTTAACTCAGTGAGTGGAGCGGGGCCCTTGTCCTGGCACCCCCCCCCCCCTTTTCTCTTTACCTCACTAGACATTAACCTTACTTTCCCTCCTCTCAGACTAATCTCCTTTCTCCTCTCCCCCCCTTACTACTTAAGGTCTACACCTCCATATTTGTACCATGAAGACCTGAACCTAAAAGTCCATTACCTAAGCAACTCTAGCCTCCCAATACACCCTACCCTCAACTCCCTTTTACCCCCCAATTTGAGCGGATTTTGCCCGCTGCACCCTCCCTCCCTTAGCTCATAAACGGCTAGATTTAGAGTTTTGTCGGTAACGACCCGCGTAGCTAACGCTGGCTTTTTTCTGGCCGCACCTTTAAAATAACTCTGGTATTGAGAGTCCACAAAATGACTGCGTTAGGCTCCAAAAAAGGAGCGTAGAGCATATTTAAAGCCACTGCAACTCTCGATACCAGAGTTGCTTACGGACGCGGCCAGCCTAAAAAACGTGCTCGTGCACGATTCCCCCATAGAAAACAATGGGGCTGTTTGAGCTGAAAAAAAACCTAACACCTGCAAAAAAGCCGCGTTCAGCTCCTAACGCAGCCCCATTGTTTGCTATGGGGAAACACTTCCTACGTCTGCACCTAACACTCTAACATGTACCCCGAGTCTAAACACCCCTAACCTTACACTTATTAATCCCTATTCTGCCGCCCCCGCTATCGCTGACCCCTGTATATTATTTTTAACCCCTAATCTGCCGCTCCGTAAACCGCCGCTACTTACATTATCCCTATGTACCCCTAATCTGCTGCCCCTAACACCGCCGACGCCTATATAATATTTATTAACTCCTAATCTGCCCCCCACAACGTCGCCTCCACCTGCCTACACTTATTAACCCCTAATCTGCCGAGCGGACCGCACCGCTATTATTATAAAGTTATTAACCCCTAATCCGCCTCACTAACCCTATAATAAATAGTATTAACCCCTAATCTGTCCTCCCTAACATCGCCGACACCTAACTTCAAACATTAACCCCTAATCCGCCTCACTAACCCTATAATAAATAGTATTAACCCCTAATCTGCCCTCCCTAACATCGCCGACACCTAACTTAAAACATTAACCCCTAATCTGCCGACTGGAGCTCACCACTATTCTAATAAATGTATTAACCCCTAAAGCTAAGTCTAACCCTAACACTAACACCCCCCTAAATTAAATATAATTTACATCTAACGAAATTAATAAACTCTTATTAAATAAATTATTCCTATTTAAAGCTAAATACTTACCTGTAAAATAAATCCTAATATAACTACAATATAAATTATATTTATATTATAGCTATTTTAGGATTTATATTTATTTTACAGGTAACTTTGTATTTATTTTAACCAGGTACAATAGCTAAAATAGTTAAAATAATTACAAAATTACCTGTAAAATAAATCCTAACCTAAGTTACAATTAAACCTAACACTACACTATCAATAAATTAATTAAATAAAATACCTACAATTACCTACAATTAAACCTAACACTACACTATCAATACATTAATTAAATACAATATCTACAAATAAATAGAATGAAATAAACTAACTAAAGTACAAAAAATAAGAAAGAACTAAGTTACAAAAAATAATTTTTTTTTACAAACATCAGAAAAATATTACAACAATTTTAAACTAATTACACCTACTCTAAGCCCCATAATAAAATAACAAAGACCCCCAAAATCAGCCAATCGGATTGAACTTGATTTTGATTGGCTGATTCCATCAGCCAATCAGAATATTCCTACCTTAATTCCGATTGGCTGATAGAAGCCTATCAGCCAATCGGAATTCGAGGGACGCCATTTTTGATGACGTCATTTAAAGGAACCGTCATTCGGCGAGTAGGCGTCGGGAGAAGAGGATGTTCCACGTCGGATGGAAGATGATGGCTCCCGAAATAAATTATTCCTATTTAAAGCTAAATACATACCTGTAAAATAAATCCTAATATAGCTACAATATAAATTATATTTATATTATAGCTATTTTAGGCCTAGATTTGGAGTTTGGCGGTAGCCGTGAAAACCAGTGTTAGAGGCTCCGAACGCTGGTTTTAGGCTACCGCCGGTATTTGGAGTCACTCAAAAAAGGGTCTAACGCTCACTTTTCAGCCGCGACTTTTCCATACCGCAGATCCCCTTACGTCAACTGCGTATCCTATCTTTTCAATGGGATCTTTCTAACTCCGGTATTTAGAGTCGTGTCTGAAGTGAGCGTTAGAAATCTAACGACAAAACTCCAGCCGCAGAAAAAAGTCAGTAGTTAAGAGCTTTCTGGGCTAACGCCGGTTCATAAAGCTCTTAACTACTGTACTCTAAAGTACACTAACACCCATAAACTACCTATGTACCCCTAAACCGAGGTCCCCCCACATCGCCTCCACTCGATTACATTTTTTTAACCCCTAATCTGCCGACCGCCACCTACGTTATACTTATGTACCCCTAATCTGCTGCCCCTAACACCGCCGACCCCTGTATTATATTTATTAACCCCTAACCTGCCCCCCACAATGTCGCAGCCAGCTACCTACAATAATTAACCCCTAATCTGCCGACCGCAAAGAGCCGCCACCTACATTATAGCTATGTACCCCTAATCTGCTGCCCCTAACATCGCCGACCCCTATATTATATTTATTAACCCCTAATCTGCCCCCCTCAACGTCGCCTCCACCTGCCTACACTTATTAACACCTAATCTGCCGAGCGGACCTGAGCGCTACTATAATAAAGTTATTAACCCCTAATCCGCCTCACTAACACTATAATAAATAGTATTAACCCCTAATCTGCCCTCCCTAACATCGCCGACACCTAACTTCAATTATTAACCCCTAATCTGCCGACTGGAGCTCACCGCTATTCTAATAAATGGATTAACCCCTAAAGCTAAGTCTAACCCTAACACTTACACTACCCCTAAATTAAATATAATTTTAATCTAACGAAATTAATTAACTCTTATTAAATAAATTATTCCTATTTAAAGATAAATACTTACCTGTAAAATAAATCCTAATATAGCTACAATATAAATTATAATTATATTATAGCTATTTTAGGATTAATATTTATTTTACAGGTAACTGTAATTATTTTAACCAGGTACAATAGCTATTAAATAGTTAAGAACTATTTAATAGCTAAAATAGTTAAAATAATTACAAATTTACCTGTAAAATAAATCATAACCTAAGTTACAATTAAACCTAACACTACACTATCAATAAATTAATTAAATAAAATACCTATAATTATCTACAATTAAACCTAACACTACACTATCAATAAATAAATTAAATACAATATCTACAAATAAATACAATGAAATAAACTAACTAAAGTACAAAAAATAAAAAAGAACTAAGTTACAAAAAATAAAAAAATATTTACAAACATTAGCAATATATTACAACAATTTTAAACTAATTACACCTACTCTAAGCCCCCTAATAAAATAACAAAGCCCCCCAAAATAAAAAAATGCCCTACCCTATTCTAAATTACTAAAGTTCAAAGCTCTTTTACCTTACCAGCCCTGAACAGGGCCCTTTGCGGGGCATGCCCCAAGAAGTTCAGCTCTTTTGCCTGTAAAAAAAAACATACAATACCCCCCCCCAACATTACAACCCACCACCCACATAGAATTCTTCATCCAAGCGGGGCAGAAGAGGTCTTCCATCCGATTGAAGTCTTCATCCAAGAGTCATCTTCTATCGTCATCCATCCGGAGTGGAGCGGCAGCATCCTGAAGACCTCCGACGCGGAACATCCATCCTGGCCGACGACTGAACGACGAATGACGGTTCCTTTAAATGACGTCATCCAAGATGGCGTCCCTCGAATTCTGATTGGTGGATTCTATCAGCCAATCGGAATTAAGGTAGGAATATTCTGATTGGCTGATGCCAATCAGATTGAGCTTGCATTCTATTGGCTGTTCCGATCAGCCAATAGAATGCGAGCTCAATCTGATTGGCTGATTCAATCAGCCAATCAGATTTTTCCTACCTTAATGCCCCGCTTGGATGAAGACTTCTACCGGATGAAGGACCTCTTCTTGCTCCGCTTGGATGAAGAATTTGGCTCGGCTGGGTGAAGACGACTCAAGGTAGGGAGATCTTCAGGGGCTTATTGTTAGGTTTATTTAAGGGGGGTTTGGGTTAGATTAGGGGTATGTGGGTGGTGGGTTGTAATGTTGGGGGGGGGCGTATTGTATGTTTTTTTTACAGGCAAAAGAGCTGAACTTCTTGGGGAATGCCCCGCAAAGGGCCCTGTTCAGGGCTGGTAAGGTAAAAGAGCTTTGAACTTTAGTAATTTAGAATAGGGTAGGGCATTTGTTTATTTTGGGGGGCTTTGTTATTTTATTAGGGGGCTTAGAGTAGGTGTAATTAGTTTAAAATTGTTGTAATATATTTCTAATGTTTGTAAATATTTTTTTATTTTTTGTAACTTAGTTCTTTTTTATTTTTTGTACTTTAGTTAGTTTATTTCATTGTATTTATTTGTAGATATTGTATTTAATTTATTTATTGATAGTGTAGTGTTAGGTTTAATTGTAGATAATTATAGGTATTTTATTTTATTAATTTATTGATAGTGTAGTGTTAGGTTTAATTGTAACTTAGGTTAGGATTTATTTTACAGGTACATTTGTAATTATTTTAACTATTTTAGCTATTAAATAGTTCTTAACTATTTAATAGCTATTGTACCTGGTTAAAATAATTACAAAGTTACCTGTAAAATAAATATTAATCCTAAAATAGCTATAATATAATTATAATTTATATTGTAGCTATATGTCATGTCCCTTTAAATATGGGAGTGTCTATCCTGCTTCAGCCCTACATAACTCCTTACCACACTCTCCTAGTTGCTTAGTATTGGAGTCTTATGCTATAGGACTGCTACAGCCAAGCCTATCTTCTCTGCAAACTGTGTCTGCCTCTGCCTTTTTTGCCTGTCAGTTCCGGATTTCACAGAGCGGTGACATCACACGCCATCCTGCTTCACACAGCAGCAACACACAGTTCAGCTGCACTGTCTCCCAGACTGCCAGGACTTGCAAGTTCCTAATTCCTGCAGACCCTTTAATAATTTCTCAAGTAAGACCTGCTCTTAACATTCACTCTCCTGTGACTCAAATCATATATGAGCATACCTGACTCTTGTTTATCATATATATCTGCAATTGCTAAATCTATCTGAGCCAACTTTAACTAGCTATCTTAAAATACTCACTAAAGTTAGTTACTTATTATTTTGCCTTTTGCCTGATCCCTTTTTATTGCCTGTACTACTGAAATTCCAAACTAGTTTGTAATTATATTTCTCTATGTATCCATACTGGGGTTTCTATGTGTTACACTGCTGCAATTGTTTAGTGTTTACTCACAGGTGGCAGCTGTAGTGTAATCACCATTAACCCCTGCTAATAACTGAACTAAGATGTCTGGGACTATCTTTTACTCTGATAGTAATTAATGATAATTCCCAGTATTCTTTGAACAACACACATACTATTTTAAGTTTATTCCTTTTAACTCAGCAGTTGAGGTTCTTGAAAATAAATTACTTGCCTTACAGGATACGGCAAGACTTAAATCCTGACACTATATTAGGATTTATTTTACAGGTAAGTATTTATCTTTAAATAGGAATAATTTATTTAATAAGAGTTAATTAATTTTGTTAGATTAAAATTATATTTAATTTAGGGGGGTGTTAGTGTTAGGGTTAGACTTAACTTTTTGGGGGTTAATCCATTTATTAGAATAGCGGTGAGCTCCAGTCGGCAGATTAGGGGTTAATAATTGAAGTTAGGTGTCGGCAATGTTATGGAGGGCAGATTAGGGGTTAATACTATTTATTATAGGGTTAGTGAGGCGGATTAGGGGTTAATAACTTTATTATAGTAGCGCTCAGGTCCGGTCGGCAGATTAGGGGTTAATAAGTGTAGGCAGGTGGAGGCGACATTGTGGGGGGCAGATTAGGGGTTAATAAATATAATATAGGGGTCGGCGGTGTTAGGGGCAGCAGATTAGGGGTACATAGGGATAATGTAAGTAGCGGCGGTTTACGGAGCGGCAGATTAGGGGTTAAAAATAATATACAGGGGTCAGCGATAGCGGGGGTGGCAGAATAGGGGTTAATAAGTGTAAGGTTAGGGGTGTTTAGACTCGGGGTACATGTTAGAGTGTTAGGTGCAGACATAGGAAGTGTTTCCCCATAGCAAACAATGGGGCTGCGTTAAGAGCTGAACGCGGCTTTTTTGCAGGTGTTAGGTTTTTTTTCAGCTCAAACAGCCCCATTGTTTCCTATGGGGGAATCGTGCACGAGCACGTTTTTTAGGCTGGCCGCGTCCGTAAGCAACTCTGGTATCGAGAGTTGCAGTGGCGTTAAAAATGCTCTACGCTCCTTTTTTGGAGCCTAACGCAACCATTCTGTGGACTCTCAATACCTGAGTTATTTTAAAGGTGCGGCCAGAAAAAAGCCAGCGTTAGCTACGCGGGTCCTTACCGACAAAACTCTAAATCTAGCCGTAAGGATTTATATTTATTTTACAGGTAACTTTGTATTTATTTTAACCAGGTACAATAGCTAAAATAGTTAAAATAATTTCAAAATTACCTGTAAAATAAATCCTAACCTAAGTTACAATTAAACCTAACACTACACTATCAATAAATTAATTAAATAAAATACCTACAATTACCTACAATTAAACCTAACACTACACTATCAATACATTAATTAAATACAATATCTACAAATAAATACAATGAAATAAACTAACTAAAGTACAAAAAATAAAAAAGAACTAAGTTGCAAAAAATAAAAAAATATTTACAAACATCAGAAAAATATTACAATTTAAACTAATAACACCTACTCTAAGCCCCCTAATAAAATAACAAAGACCCCCAAAATAAAAAAATGCCCTACCCTATTCTAAATTACTAAAGTTCAAAGCTCTTTTACCTTACCAGCCCTGAACAGGGCCCTTTGCGGGGCATGCCCCAAAGAATTCAGCTCTTTTGCCTGTAAAAAAACACATACAATACCCCCCCCCCCAACATTACAACCCACCACCCACATACCCCTAATCTGACCCAAACCCCCCTTAAATAAACCTAACACTAAGCCCCTGAAGATCTTCCTACCTTATCTTCACCATACCAGGTTCAGCAATCGATCCAGAAGAGCTCCTCCGATGTCCTGATCTAAGCCCAAGCGGGGGGCTGAAGAGGTCCATGATCCGGCTGACGTCATCATCCAAGCGGGAGCTGAAGAGGTCCATGATCCGGCTGAAGTCTTCATTCAAGCGGGAGCTGAAGAGGTCCATGATCCGGCTGAAGTCTTCTATCAACGGCATCTTCAATCTTCTTTCTTCGGGAGCCATCATCTTCCATCCGACGTGGAACATCCTCTTCTCCCGACGCCTACTCGCCGAATGACGGTTCCTTTAAATGACGTCATCCAAAATGGCGTCCCTCGAATTCCGATTGGCTGATAGGCTTCTATCAGCCAATCGGAATTAAGGTAGGAATATTCTGATTGGCTGATGGAATCAGCCAATCAGAATCAAGTTCAATCCGATTGGCTGATTTTGGGGGTCTTTGTTATTTTATTATGGGGCTTAGAGTAGGTGTAATTAGTTTAAAATTGTTGTAATATTTTTCTGATGTTTGTAAAAAAAATTTATTTTTTGTAACTTAGTTCTTTCTTATTTTTTGTACTTTAGTTAGTTTATTTCATTCTATTTATTTGTAGATATTGTATTTAATTAATGTATTGATAGTGTAGTGTTAGGTTTAATTGTAGGTAATTGTAGGTATTTTATTTAATTAATTTATTGATAGTGTAGTGTTAGGTTTAATTGTAACTTAGGTTAGGATTTATTTTACAGGTAATTTTGTAATTATTTTAACTATTTTAGCTATTATACCTGGTTAAAATAAATACAAAGTTACCTGTAAAATAAATATAAATCCTAAAATAGCTATAATATAAATATAATTTATATTGTAGTTATATTAGGATTTATTTTACAGGTAAGTATTTAGCTTTAAATAGGAATAATTTATTTAATAAGAGTTTATTAATTTCGTTAGATGTAAATTATATTTAATTTAGGGGGGTGTTAGTGTTAGGGTTAGACTTAGCTTTAGGGGTTAATACATTTATTAGAATAGCAGTGAGCTCCAGTCGGCAGATTAGGGGTTAATGTTTGAAGTTAGGTGTCGGCGATGTTAGGGAGGGCAGATTAGGGGTTAATACTATTTATTATAGGGTTAGTGAGGCGGATTAGGGGTTAATAACTTTATTATAATAGCGGTGCGGTCCGGTCGGCAGATTAGGGGTTAATAAGTGTAGGCAGGTGAAGGCGACATTGTGGGGGGCAGATTTGGGGTTAATAAATATAATATAGGGGTCGGCGGTGTTAGGGGCAGCAGATTAGGGGTACATAAGGATAACGTAAGTAGCGGCGCTTTGCGGTCGGCAGATTAGGGATTAATTATTGTAGGTAGCTGGCGGCGACGTTGTGGGGGGCAGGTTAGGGGTTAATAAATATAATATAGGGGTCGGCGGTGTTAGGGGCAGCAGATTTGGGGTACATAAGTATAACGTAGGTGGCGGTCGGCAGATTAGGGGTTAAAAAATTTTAATCGAGTGGCGGCGATGTGGGGGGACCTCAGTTTAGGGTTACATAGGTAGTTTATGGGTATTACTGTACTTTAGAGCACAGTAGTTAAGAGCTTTATGAACCGGCGTTAGCCCAGAAAGCTCTTAACTACTGACTTTTTTCTGCGGCTGGAGTTTTGTCGTTAGATTTCTAACGCTCACTTCAGCCACGACTCTAAATACCGGAGTTAGAAAGATCCCATTGAAAAGATAGGATACGCAATTGACGTAAGGGGATCTGCGGTATGGAAAAGTCGCGGCTGACTGACTCCAATTACCGGCGGTAGCCTAAAACCATCGTTAGGAGCCTCTAACGCTGGTTTTCACGGCTACCGCCAAACTCCAAATCTAGGCCAAAGTGGGCTTTGCATACTTAAGAATAGTAATCTATTTTCCTAACTCTCTCATAGTTCCCTAAGATAAGATTTGGAGAAACATAGATATATACTCACAATGTCAGGATTGAAGTTTATAACCCTTAATGCACAGGGGCTCAACATGCTGTCACGCAATGAAGTTGATGTAGCCTTTATTCAGGAAACGCACTGGCTAGCTACCGCAAGTTTCGCATACACATACCGAAAATTCCCCACTGTAATCGCAGCGTTCTTTCATTCCAAGTCCAGAGGGGTTGCTATATTGATCAGCTCCTCATCCCTATACGAACCCATTTACATAGAAAAAGACTCGCAAGCACGTTTTATAATTCTAATCTGCAAACTCAACTCTAAAGTATTTACTCTGGTAAATATCTACGCACCCAATTCAGGCCAAATTAGATTTCTCAGACATTTGTTGGAGTCAGTGTCAGCCGTGACTCAGGGAGAGCTGGTATGGGGTGGGGATTTTAATCTCATTTGGAACCCCCTGATTGATCGAACAGGCCCTCCAATCTCCACTTCAGAGAGGACATTACATCCTCTTTCTGCAGCCTTCCAAAGCTTATTTAAACAGTGCAACCTATACGATGTGTGGAGAGCAGTTCATCCGAATAGTCGAGATTACACTTTCTATTCGGCTCCCCATAAATCTCATACCCGGATCGATCTATTTTTCTTAAGCTCTCGCCTCTTAGACACGATTTCTGACGCAACGATCTCAGTGATCTCGTGATCGGATCACGACTCCCTGACAATGGTCCTGGGTAACCCTTCCCCACACGCAGTAGGCATCACGTGGCGCCTTAAAAACTTCCTGGTCACTACTCCTGTGATTAAGGTGGAGACTTTAGCAGCTATCACCACCTTTATGGATGAAAATTGTACTCCTCTTCTGTCGGAGGAGGTGATCTGGGCTTCTCTTAAGGCATATCTTAGAGGAATCTTTATTGAAAAGGCCTCCCAAATCAGGAGAGCTCAGGGAGCCTCGCTCGCATCTCTTAACTGCCAACTTAGAATCTTGAAGCTTGAGCTCTCTAATACTTACTCGGCTGCAACAAGTGCACAAATCAAATCAGATAAAGGCTTTAGAAGTCAATAAAACCCAACATGCGTTAGAAAGGCTTAAACAAGTCTACTATCATAATAGTAACAAAGCCTCTACACTGTTGGCCAGGAAACTTCGGAACCAGATGGCACAAGCCAAAATCACTGCTATTAATACCAGTAGCGGATGTGTTACATCCCCTACTGAAATTGGTGAGGCTTTCAAACATTTCTATCACCATTTATATAACCTAGCCTCTTCAGATCCCACGATAACTCTTGACCAAGATGGCATTTTTAGGTATCTATATTCTTTAAATCTCCCCCAACTGGACCAAGCAGACTTGGCAGCTTTGACATCCCCCATCTCTCTTGATGAGGTTACATTGGGCATAAGTACTCTTAAATTAGCGAAATCTCCAGGACCGGATGGCTTCACAAGCCAATTTTATAAATCCTACTCCCCTCAGATTGCCCCAATTCTCTGCAGAGTATTCAATGAAGTATTAAACAGGGGTAGCTTTCGGAAGGAATTCCTCGAGGCTTCAATTACCACCATACTGAAACCGGGCAAGGACCCTCAGGAATGCGGGAGTTACCGCCCAATTTCTCTGCTCAACATAGATACTAAACTTTATGCTAAGATATTAGCAAATCGCCTTGCCCGAATCACCCCCACCCTGGTACACCCAGACTAGGTGGGGTTTATACCCCGAAGAGAGGGCCCGGACGCCACACGGCGTGTTTTAGACATACTGTTGGAAAGTTCAAGAGGAGATATTCCCACGTTAGCCCTATCGTTAGACGCTGAGAAAGCTTTTGATAGGGTGAGGTGGGAGTACTTGTGGGAAACCTTGCTCGCTTTTGGGATTCCAGAGATATTCATTACAGCGGTTCAAGCCCTCTATTCTAGTCCAACTGCCAGTGTTAAAGGAATTGGTTTTCAATCCAATAGTTTTGACATAACCAACGGGACGAGGCAGGGCTGTCCCCTTTCCCCACTCCTGTTCGCTCTTTCTATCGAGCCATTCGCTCAAGCTATCAGATCAGATCCGGACATTTCTGGCTTCCCAATAGGTTCCCGTCAACATACCATCTCTTTATATGCAGATGATGTAACATTATTGCTTACAGACCCATATAGATCACTCCCTGCTGTGTTTAAAATCATCTCTAAGTTCAAAACCCTAAGTTACTACAAACTAAATTTTTCTAAAACTGAGGCCTTATACGTTAACGTCACACCTCAAGACCTCTTTATTTTACGCGATAGATATAAGTTTCAATGGTCCCCTCACTCCATCAAATTACTAGGTATCCATCTCTCCCCAAATGTCACCACTGTCATCTCCAAAAACCTTACGGAGAGATTTCCAGAATGGAAAAAACTATTAGACTCATGGGAATTTCGCGAAATCTCCTGGACGGGCAGGATCGCGGACATCAAAATGTCCTTTATACCAAAGATTGTCTATCTCTTTCGCACAATCCCAATTAATATACTGCGGCCAATTCTTAATAAACTTCAGAGCCTCATCACATGTTACGTTTGGAAGGGTAGGAAGCCTCGAACTTCGAGACAAACCCTCCAGAGACCAAGTGATAGAGGCGGACTGGGAATGCCTAATGTTATCCTCTACTATCAAGCTGCGCGCCTAGCTCATGTTATAGAATGGGGCCACAATGATAGTCCGGCCTCCTGGAGGGAGGTAGAACAGTCACTTCTCCCTCCAGATTTGGGATTGGCAGACCTATCCTGGGTGCCATCCCATTATTGGAAGAGTCTCCTCACCACACACCCGGTGATCCTAGACGCCCTTCAATTTTGGGATCAGATGAGACACTCAAATCTGATTGCCCCCCATCCTTCCCCATGCCAAACTATTATTAGTGTTCTTTTTTGCCTACCCAATACGCATATCTCCAGCTGGTCCTCCTTTGGAGCAGACCACATAGCGGACCTTTATAATCAAACTGGAGGTATTTCCCATTTAGCGATCTGCAATAAATTGCAGATCCCGACCCCACTGAAATTCGAGTCCTTCCGTCTTTGCTCCATGATCAGATCATGGGGATTTCCCAGAGATAACCTTAGACCTGTTACAGTATAGGAACAGAGATGGTCTCAGCCCCACAAAGTTAGGGGAACCTTATCGTTTCATTACGAGATCCTACTAGCCCCTTTCTCGCAACACAAAGTCTCACAGTTTTCAACCTGGGAGACTGAACTGAACTTCACGGCTGATACTGACTCCTGGCATAGAGAACTTAAGTCTACAAAAAAATTACTACACTGCACATCCCTCTGGGAACTACATTACAAAATTGCAGTACGTTGGCATTTAGTGCCGGTCACCCTCCACAAAATATATGACTCTCACTCCCCTACTTGCTGGAGGGGATGTGGACAAATCGGTACCCAAGCTCATATCTGGTGGTTCTGCATCAGAGTCTCCTCCGTGTGGCTTCAGATAGCTGATCTCCTACACTCCCTAGGCATCATTATTAAGCTCAGTCCCCAAATTTGTCTGCTGCATCTGGATTTCCCAACCATTACTCCTACACATAAAGCCTTAACTATCTACGTTCTGATGGCCACTAAATTAGAAATTGCGAAAGCTTGGAAACAACTCACTCCCCCTACCACCACACAAATCTTAGCCACAATAAACTATATATCAACAATGGAAGCTTACTCTCATTCAGCCCTAGATAAATTAGGCTTTTATTATGAAACCTGGGCACCCTGGTGGGAAAAATTCCCTATTTCAGCAGGCTTAGGGTTAATTAGATCCCAGCCTCCTTCTTCTATAATTCTATTTTAGTTGCCTCCACCCTTCTCTATCCCCTCTCCTGGCCTCTTCTCTTCATATTCTCCATTTCTTACCCCTTCATTTTCCTTAGTCTTCTCTATGAGAGTACATGTACCTACTTATTATGTCTTCGTTTACATATGCTTTATTATCCCAAAAATGAGAAAAGGTTAATCTGAAGTGGCATGCAACATTTTAGTACCTTGTAAGTTGAAACTGTTGAAACTGAAACTGTACTTGCTGTCAACTGTTGCATATGTTTGGTATTTTTGTATTTCGTGACTTTCTCAAATAAAAAATATATATATAAAAAAAAATACAATACCTACAAATAACTACAATTAAATAAACTAACTAAAGTACAAAAAATAAAAAAGAACTAAGTTACAAAAAATAAAAAAATATTTACAAACATTAGAAAAATATTACAACAATTTTAAACTAATTACACCTACTCTAAGCCCCCTAATAAAATAACAAAGACTCCCAAAATAAAAAAATGCCCTACCCTATTCTAAATTAAAAAAGTTCAAAGCTCTTTTACCTTACCAGCCCTGAAAAGGGCCATTTGTGGGGCATGCCCCAAATAATTCAGCTCTTTTGCCTGTAAAAAAAAAAAAAATACCCCCCCCCAACATTACAACCCACCACCCACATACCCCTAATCTAACCCAAACCCCCCTTAAATAAACCTAATACTAAGCCCATGAAGATCTTCCTACCTTATCTTCACCATGCCAGGCTTACCGATCGCTCCAGGCTCCGAAATCTTCATCCAAGCCCAAGCGGGGGCTGGCGATCCATAATCCGGCTGAAATCTTCTATTAAGCGGCGGCTGAAGAGGTCTAGAAGAGGCTCCAAAGTCTTCATCCTATCCGGGAAGAAGAGGAGATCCGGACCGGCAACCATCTTGATCCAAGCGGCATCTTCTATCTTCATCCGATGAGGAACGGCTCCATCTTGAAGACCTCCAGCGCGGATCAATCTTCTTCTTCCGACGTCCAACTGAAGAATGAAGGTTCCTTTAAGGGACGTCATCCAAGATGGCGTCCCTCGAATTCCGATTGGCTAATAGGATTCTATCAGCCAATCGGAATTAAGGTAGGAAAATTCTGATTGGCTGATGGAATCAGCCAATCAGAATCAAGTTCAATCCGATTGGCTGATCCAATCAGCCAATCAGATTGAGCTTGCATTCTATTGGCTGATCGGAACAGCCAATAGAATGCGAGCTCAATCTGATTGGCTGATCGGATCAGCCAATCGGATTGAACTTGATTCTGATTGACTGATTCCATCAGCCAATCAGAATTTTCCTACCTTAATTCCGATTGGCTGATAGGATTCTATCAGCCAATCGGAATTCGACGGACGCCATCTTGGATGACGTCATTTAAAGGAACCGTCATTCGGCAAGTAGGCGTCGGTAGAAGAGGTTGGATCCGCGTCGGCTGGAAGATGATGGCTCCGGAAGAAAGAAGATTGAAGATGCCGTTGATAGAAGACTTCAGCCGGATCATGGACCTCTTCAGCTCCCGCTTGGATGAAGACTTCAGCCGGATCATGGACATCTTCAGCCCCCCGCTTGGGCTTGGATCAAGACATCGGAGCCAGGACGGATCGGTGTGATACCCGGCGAGGTGAAGATAAGGTAGGAAGATCTTCAGGGGCTTAGTGTTAGGTTTATTTAAGGGGGGTTTGGTTTAGATTAGGGGTATGTGGGTGGTGGGTTGTAATGTTGGGGGGGGTATTGTATGTGTTTTTTTTACAGGCAAAAGAGCTGAATTCTTTGGGGCATGCCCCGCAAAGGGCCCTTTTCAGGGCTGGTAAGGTAAAAGAGCTTTGAACTTTTTTAATTTAGAATAGGGTAGGGCATTTTTTTATTTTGGGGGTCTTTGTTATTTTATTAGGGGGCTTAGACTAGGTGTAATTAGTTTAAAATTGTTGTAATATTTTTCTAATGTTTGTAAATATTTTTTTATTTTTTGTAACTTAGCTTTTTTAATTTTTTGTACTTTAGTTTATTTCATTGTATTTATTTGTAGGTATTTTATTTAATTTATTTATTGATAGTGTAGTGTTAGGTTTAATTGTATTTATTTGTAGGTATTGTATTTAATTTATTTATTGATAGTGTAGAGTTAGGTTTAATTGTAACTTAGGTTAGGATTTATTTTACAGGTAATTTTGTAATTATTTTAACTAGGTAGCTATTAAATTTTAACTAGGTAGCAGTTTGGTTTGTTGCTATTTATAGAAACTGCTCAGACATAGAGAGATATGAACAGAATTAATTATTTGACAGCAGTTTATAGAATAAAAGATTTCAGGTGTACATAATCTTGTTAATACCTGAGAGAGAGTTCTGGTTTAAATTGGTGCAATACTAGAGAAAAGATTAACATCACAAGATTAATGTTATAAACTGCAGGCTGCACACATAAGAAGCAAAGAAGTTAGGCCCTATATATATATAAGCTGCAGACAGAGCCCCTAGAAGGAGACAATTGTGGAATTGAAAGTGCAGCTGAAAAGTTAAGCAGTTAGTTTGAGTGGTTAGAAGTCTGGATTAGAATTTGTCGTCAATGAGATATGTTAGTGAGTATGTATCATCAAACAACAGTTCCAATATCTGGTTGGCAGAGGATATGTGCAGGCATTCACAGCACAGATGACATTAGAGAGTAATCGGAATCAGCACATCAGTTCAGTATGCAAATAGATAGTGAACAATACACTTGCGGTCTCATGTCAGATTGATCCGGCTTATCCGAGGTAGAAGAGGTGAAGCCGATAGAAAAGTGCTCTGCTTTTAGTATCCAATTTTAGTATCCAGAAGCAAGCACTGATGGCGGTAATGTTCTTGGCAAGTTGCGGCACTCTCTCTCAATGCCGGGGACTGGGAAATCACTCATAGAAAGATTAAGTCAGTTTAGGAGCATCAACATTAGTATAGGGGATCCAGGAGTTCTCCTCTGGTCCATAACCATTCCATTCTACAAGATACTCCAATCTTCTACGTCTGAAATGAGAATCTATTATTTTATCCACTTCGTATTCAATGTGATCCTCAATGAGGGCAATAGGTGCTGGAGTTTGGAGTCAAATTGGATTGATGTCTTTTATGTGGGGCTTCTGAAAGGGATACATGAAATGAAAGGTGTATTTTGAGTGAATCAGGTAAGGCCAAGATAACAGCATTAGGATTGATGACCCACTTTACGGAAAAAGGTCCAATGAATTGATTAGCTAGTTTTTTCGAGGGTTCATTCAGATTTAAGTGTTTTGTGGATAACCAAACCAGATCACCGATTTTATATTGAGGTGCAGGTCTGTGTCTTAAATCATAGTAATGTTTTTGTCTTGATTTGGCTTCAGAAAGATGTTCTTTCAGGAGATCAAGAGTTTTCTTTATGTTAGTTGAGAAGTCTGAAGCTGCTGGGGAGTCAGAATTGGTGTTAGAAATTAAAAATATGGCTGGATGATATCCGTAAGTTGCATAAAATGGAGCAAGTTTTTTGGAAGTATTCATAGAATTGTTGTACAAAAACTCTGCTATTGGTAAGAAATTAAACCAGTCATCTTGAAGGTGAGATATATAACAACAGAGATATAGTTCTAGTATTTGATTTATCCTTTCCGTTAGCCCATTAGTTTGTGGGTGGTAGGCGGTAGTAAATCTGGAGTCAATCATAAGAATCTTGCAGAGTACTTTCCAAAACCTCGAAGTAAATTGAGATCCACAATTAGTGATTATAGTAGAGGCAAGGCTGTGGAGTTTTACAATATGCGAGAACGCCTCTGTGGTCTGAATAGCTGAAGGTAAATGTTTTAATGGGATGAAATGTGCTAGTTTAGTGAGATGATCTATTACAACTAGAATGGTATTATGTTGTTGAGAGGAGGGTAGATCTACAATAAAATCCATCGATATGAATGACCAAGGACTATCAGGTATGGGAATTGGAGTTGGATACCCAAATGTTTTTTTTTTCATCCAAATTATTTCTGACACAGATATTGCAAGATTGGACATATTCCTGGATACTCTGAATCATGTTTTTGATTGATTCTTGGAAGTGTCTGAGAAGAAGGTTTCTGAGTGATGAGGGAATATAAATTTGGTCCCCATGAAAACATAATCCTGAAGATTCATGTCTTAAATTGAGATTAGGTAGTTCAGTATCTGTTTAAAAGGCCTCTATAATTTCTTAATCTAAAGATGATGTAAATCCTACAATCTGATCTAATGACAAGATGTGAGAGTGATTCTCTTTTCTGGAACCAGATCTATACGTCTAGATAGGGTGTCTGCTTGGTATTCTTGGATCCTGGTCTGTAGGTGATAAGGAAATTAAATCTGTCAAAGAAGAGACTCCACCGGACCTGTCAAGAAGACAGGGTCTTGTTTTTCTTGATATAGTCAAGAGTTTTGTGGTTGGTGGTAAGGATTAGGAAGGGTTTTGAGGTACCGTCTAATATATGGCGCCATGTTTCCATTGCACATTTGATTGCCAGTAATTCCTTGTCTCCAACTGAATAATTCAGTTCTGCTGAATTTAAAGGGATACTGAACCCAATTTTTGTTATTTTGTGATTCAGATAGAACATGTAATTTTAAGCAACTTTCTAATTTACTCCTATTATCAATTTTTCTTCATTCTCTTGCTATTTTTTTTTTTTTTAAAGTTAGAACCCTGGACAGCACTTGTTTATTAGTGGATTAATTTATCCACCAATCAGCAAGAACAACCCAGGTTGTTCATCAAAAATGGGCCGGCATCTAAACTTACAATCTTGCTTTTTAAATAAAAATACCAAGAGAATGAAGAACATTTGATAATAGGAGTAAATTAGAAAGTTGCTTAAAATTGCATGCTCTATCTGAATCACAAAAGAAAAAAAATGGAATCAGTGTCCCTTTAAGGTTCTAGAATAGAATGCTATTGGGTGTAAAGAGGTTGAAATAATTGAATCCTTTGAGAGAGTATGGCCCCAATACCTGAGTTTGATGCATCAACCTCAACTACGAATTGATTTTCTGAATTTGGCAGATGAAAAATTGGGGCAGTGGTGAAATATTTTTTCAACTGTTCGAAAGGTAGTTGGGCTTCAGAGGACCAGAGAAATTTGTGGAGTTAGATTATTTTGTTTATTATTTTTGTAATTTAGTGTTTATTATTTTTTGTAATGTTAGATTTTTTTTATTTTTTCGTAGTATTAGGTTTTTTTAAATGTGTAATTTAGGTTTTTTAATTGGTAGTTTTTTTATTTTATTAGAAAACTAATGTTAGGTTAATTTATAGTTTAATGTTAGTTTTTTTTTTTATTCCACAGGTAAGTTTTTATTTATTTTAGAATAGTTATATTGTACCTTTTAATTTAAAGTTAGGGGGTGTTAGGTTTAAGGGTTAATAGTTTAGTGTTTTGTGATGTGGGGTTCCAGTGGTTTAGGGGTTGATAGATTTATTTATTAGTTGCAATGTGGGGGGGCTGGTGGTTTAGGGGTTAAAAGGTTTATTTATTAGTTGTGATGTGGGGGACCGGTGGTTAGGGGTTAATAGGGTTAGCAATGTTGGGGAGCAGAGGATTAGGGGTTAATCACTTTATTTAGATGTCAGCAATGTCGAAGGGCGGTGGATTAGTGGTTAATGATTTTATTTAGTGTTGCTGATATCGGGCAGCAGCAGATTAGGGGTTAATAATTTTATTTAGTGTCGCTGATGTCGGGGAGTGGTGGATTAGGGGTTAATAATTTTATTTAGCGTTGGGGATGTCGGGGAGGGGCGGGTTAGGGGTTACTAGATTTATTTAGTGTTGGCGATGTGGGTGGGCGGCGGATAAACCGTTAATAGGTTTATTTAATAGTCGCGATGTGGGTAGGCAGCAGATTAGGGGTTAGTAGATGAAATTTAGCATTTGCGATGCGGGAGGGTGGTGGTTTAAGAGTTGATAGGTAGTTTATGGGTGTTCGTGTACATTGTAACATTTTAGTTATGAGTTTTGTGAAACATTTTTCCACGCTCAATGGCTTTACCGCATCATAATGCAAAACTAGTAATCTAGGTTCTTAGTTAAATAGTAACCTGAGTATCAATTGATATTAAAGTTTGCTTTGTTGCTATTTATAGAAACTGCTCAGACATAGAGAGATCTGGAAAGAATTAACTATTTGATAGCAGTTTATAGAATAAAGGATTTCAGGTGTACATAATCTTGTTAATTCCTGAGAGAGAGTTCTGGTTTAAATTGGTGCAATACTAGAGAGAGGATTAACATTACAAGATTAATGTTATAAACTGCAAGCTGCATACCTAAGAAGCAAACAGGTTAGGCACTATATATATAAGCTGCAGACAGAACCCCTAGAAGGAGACATTTGTGGAATTGAAAGCACAGCTGAAAAGTTAAGCAGTTAGTTAGAAACCTGGATTAGTATTTGTCGTCACAGATATATGTCAGTGAGTATCTATCATCATACAACAGTTCCAATATCTGGTTGGCAGAGGATATGTGCAGGCATTCACAGCACAGATGACATTAGAGAGTAATCGGAATCAGCACATCAGTTTAGTATGCAAATAGAGAGTGAACAATATACTTGTGGTCTTATGTCAGTTTGATACGATTTATCCGAGGAAGAAGAGGTGAGGCCGATAGAAATGGGCTCTGCTTTTAGTATCCAGAAGCAAGCGCTGACGGTGGTAATGTTCTTGGCAAGTTGCGGCACACTCTCTCAATGTCGGGAACCGGAATGAGATTGCGGTCAGCTCTTCACAGATGAGTCAGAGGTGACGTAGTAGAGAGGTTGGTTCACAGTATAGATGACCACAGAGAGGAATGTCTTACGGCTGGATATCTGAAGTAGAGAAGAAGCTTTAACGGTAGGCTGCATAAGAGACTAAGAGAAACACAGGTTACTGCTTGGGATTAATCAAGCACTAGTTCCCTTAGAGGCAGCCTTAAATATAATATGGAGAGTGGGTGGGGAGTTATAGTTAAAGGAACAGTACACATATATGACAGTAATACAGGTGAACAATCACAGTTTAAATCACTTGTTCTATCCAATAAGGTCACAGGTTTACCACTTAGATGTTTTAACCCTTAAAGTGCTTAATACAAACATTCTTAAAGTGAACAGTGACATCTAGTGGTTACAGAAGTTAATACAACTAATAAAAACAAATGCAATTCATAATCTATATTCAGACCATTGGGATACAAAGTATTGAGGAATTGAATCCACCATACTTCTTTTTGTTTTAATATAAGCTCTCTATCCCCTCCCAAGATGTGGTATATGATCAATAACCTGAAAGCAAAGTTGGCGAACAGAGTGTACTTTTTGGACAAAATTTGAAGATACTGGTATAGTCATATCCTTAGTTCTAATAGATGTCTTATGCTCACTAAACCTGTCTCTAACAGCTCTGGTCATCTCACCTATGTAGCAAAGCCCACATGGGCATTTAAGTAGATAAATAGCATATTCTGTTCGACATGTATACAGGCCATTGATTTCTAATTGTTTTCTTTTATCATTCTGTGCCAGATCTTTGCCCTTGATTATTGAATTGCATTGAGCACTGTGGATACATGGATACCATCCTTTATTGGGTGTTGTTAGATAATTAATAGTTGGTTTTTTTTTACTTGTGCCTACATCTGCTCTTACCAGATTCTCTCTGAGATTTCTTATCCTGCGATAAGATGGCATAGGTGGCAATTTAAACATTTCAAGGTCAGGATTGTATTTAGATAATACATACCAATGTTTATTAATGATCCTATAGATGGCATTACTATTTTCACTATATTCTGTTGAAAAGACAAGTCATTTCAATTTTGTATCCTTTTTCAAAATTGTACATGTTGTTTCATTACTCTGTGCCAGCTCACTAATAGTCTGCTCAATCATATGGTTAGGGAAACATGTCAATGAAATTTTTACCCATAGTCTTTAATCTTAACAGTAATTTGCTTTTATCCTGTTCTATTCTCTGTGTAAGCAGAAATTGACTTTTAATTATGGATCTAAATACATTATATGGGTGAAAACTATCTAATCTCAATAGACTATTTCTTTCTGTGGGTTTCACAAACAAGTTAATAACTAGAGAATTATTATGAATATACACGTTTGTGTCTAAACAATTAATTTCCTGGGTGGAATAAGTAAGGGTAAATCTTAAGCCAGACATTTCAGAGTTAATGATCTTGGCAAATAGCAATAAGGACTCTAATGTGCCACCCCATACGCCAAAAATATCATCTATATAATGAAGAGATTGGAGTAGAAGGGGGCAACATTGGGGGCCCATGACTGTGCCTCTCCACATGTCATATTCATATTAACTCAAAAAGGATATAAACGTGAGTCTTTCTATTTCCAATGAACTCCAAATGGTGTGTCACATGAAACAGATATTATAAAAAATATATATGTCAGTGTACAGCCCCTCAGGGGTAAAGTATAAATATACTAATCCATTCAAGGTATCTAGTCCTTAGAAGCAGGATGGCTCCAGATTGAAACTCTCAGCAAACAATGAATTGAAAGAGTCAGGACTGATACGATGTAGCTCCCTCTCACTGTGACGTTACTGACAAACAAACCCGACGTACATTTTGCCACGCCCACATGGCTTTTTTAAGGGTGATATCCAAGTGTTCCTGTCCGGTCCATTTTATACCATATGGATAATATTTTCAAGGTGGTATTTCATCAAAGGGATTACATATCTGATATAACATATTTTAAGGAACTAAATACAGGGGAAGTTATATTATTATAGCCAGAAGAATTGTAGCATAAAACGTAACAATATAAATATATTGCAACTTCATTATAACACACATGAGAATCAGACAATTTAAGGTGGTATTGCATAAAATGTAACATCTATATAGAAAGGTATACATAACAACATTAAGAATATATATGTCATCTTCAACTCAAATTTTAGATTTATAAGAGCAATTCTATCAACTCCATAATGGGAAAAGATGAGTGTATACCAGCTTCAAAACCGAAGTGGTCTAAATCGTATATAATATAAGAAATGTACCAACTCAAAGTCTGAATTTAGGCCAGATGGTTTCAGACTATTGAGTTTGAATATCCATTTAATTACTAGCTTTGATAGTATACCATCAACATTACAACCACTCTAATTTGGTGTGATTTTTCTAATTCCCATAAACCTTAGTCTACTTGGATCCTGGTTATACTATTTTTTTTAAATGTAGTGATACAGGATGTTTAGTGTTACCAATTTTGATATTATATGCATGTTCATAAATTCTTTTTTTCAAAAGATTGGCATGGCAGCCTGGGAAGACCTATAGGTTTTTTAGGGGCATAGATGGGGGCAAAGCCTGGTGACTTATCGCCATTACATCGATGATATTATACTTGTTTGGACAGGTCCTAAGATTAAGTTAGATGCATTCTTTAGCCATCTCCAGAATAATGACTGGAACATTAAAATTCCCTGAGAATGCAGTCACTAAAAGATACACTTCTTAGATTTGGAGATATATATAGAAAATCGTAATCTAAAAACAATTTTTATTTTCGAAAAAATAGATGTAAATAATTATATCGGACTAAATAGCTGCCACCTTAGACAATGGATTGAGAATGTCCCCAAAGGACAATTCTATAGAATGAGAAGAAATCGCACAGATGAAAGTACTTTTAGAGAACAAGCTAATATCTTAATATTTTTTTTTATAATAAAGATAAATTAGATACCGCTATAGAAGAAACTGCACTTTTGGATATAAATAGTATGTTACAATATAAAGAGAAGCCCCCTTAGAGAGTAAAAATCTGTCTTTTATTTTTAATTTCAGCATTCAGAGTAAAGATCTCAGAGCAATTATTGAGAAACATTGGGGAATCCTAAAAAGGGATATCAGTGTTCAGACACTAATAGGAGACAGACCTAATTTAATTTTTAAGAGAGCACCCAATTTAAAGGACCTTCTCACTAAGAGCTTTATTAGAGACCAGAAATCCATTAACTGACTGAATGAAAGTAAAGGCTTCAGGTATTGTAGGGATTATGGTTATAAACATCTTAGAAGCACCACAAATGGGTTAAATTAATTGTATTCTCAAAATGAAAAAAAACTTTATGAAATTCACAAATTAATAACATGTAATAGTAAAAATGTAATTTATCTGTTGATATGCAACTGTAATTTGTTATATATAGGTAAAACAACTAGATTGATGAACATGCATATAATATCAAAATTGGTAACACTAAACATCCTGTATCACTACATTTAAAAAAATATCATAACCAGGATCCCAGTAGCCTAAGATTTATGGGAATTAGAAAAATCACACTGAATTGGAGAGGTTGTAATGTTGATGGTCAAAGCTAGAAATAAAATGGATATTTGAACTCAATAGTCTGATACCATCCAGCCTAAATTCAGACTTCGAGTTGGTACATTTCTTATAATATATACGATTTAGACCACTTCGGTTTTAAAGCTGGTATACACTCATCTTTTCCCATTATAAAGTTGATAGAATTGCTCTTATAAATTTAAAATTTGAGTTGAAGATGACATATATAGCCTTAATGTTGCTATGTATACCTTTTCATAAAGATGATACATTTTATGCAATACCACCTTCAATTGTCTGATTCTCATGTGTGTTATAAGGAAGTTGCAATATGTTTATATAATTATGTTTTACACTACAATTCTTCTGGCTTTAATAATATAACTTCCCCCGTATTTAGTATGAATTACCCTTCAAAGTTAAGCTTAATAATGATAGTCATGTTTTCCTTGAAATATGTTATATCAGATATGCAATCCTTTTGATGAAATACCACCTTGTAAATATTAAACTGTGTATCCATATGGTATAAAATGGACCGAACAGGAACACTTGGATATCACCCTTGAAAAAGCCACGTGGGCATGGCGAAAAGTATGTTGGGTTTGTTTGTCAGTAACGTCACAGTGAGAGGGAGCTACATCGTATCAGTCCTGACTCTAGCTACATTGTTTGCCAAGAGTTTCAATCTGGAGCCATCCTGCTTCTAAGGACTAGATACCTTGAACAGATCAGTATATTTATACTTTACCCCTGAGTGGCTGTACACTGACATATATATTTTTTATAATTTGTATGTTTGTTTTTATTACATTTTACCATTTTACTAAGTGTTCCTATATCATTGTATAGCTGACTCAGTGGCTTATACCGAGACTGCAATTCAGCCAGAGCTGTGTATCAGCTCCCTAAAGTGTAAGTATACACCTTTAGTAAGATTATCTGAGCTGTGTGTTTACGATATCACACTATTGTATTTCTCTTCTACAAGCTCTTATATATAGATGAATATCGGATTACCAGTTATCTGTATCACTGATCCTAACAGCGTTGTTAATCAGGACCACCATGTACATGAGCTTAAAGTAGCTCTGAAAAGTGTTAGTATATATCCTTCTTTTGCACTATATTCATCTGAGCCATTGAGGCATTATACTATATCAGATTTTCCTTAAAGATCTGCTGGGAACCCAGAATTGAAAGGTGGACTTTCTGATTCATGTGCCACACCATTTGGAGTTCATTGGAAATAGAAAGACTCACGTTTATATCCTTTGTTCAGATTTTTATCTCATTTATTTTGATCACTTTTTGTATGTGATCACTTTATGTGTTTTTATTTGTATTATATTCATATTTACTATTTTATTACATTCCTCTTTGTTTTTTTTTTGTTTGTTTTTCTTTCTTTCATCCACTTATTGATATGTTTCCTCATTGTATGCTTCACTATTTAGACAAATAACATATGTGGGATCTGACAACTCAAAACTAAGTATGTATATATCTGTTTAAGAAATGTGTTTCCGCTGTTATAATCAGTGGTAGTTGTGCTCACTTATGCCAGTGAACAAGGGCATGGAGCAAGCCCGAAACATGTAGGGAATGCAGAACCCTTTGCCAGGGACTGTCACTGGATGGCCTCTTGCTTGTATGGCATTAAACTTTTGTTTTAAACATCTGTTCAATAAAGAAATCTTTTATCTACTTTTCTGAGTCAGTCGTTGGACCGGAAGTGCAGGGAGTTCTTGTTTTGCAACTGTAAAATTAACAGAAGGGGAATGTAGAGCTTTAACAATAAAAAGGAACAGAGCAACTGCAAATTTGATGCCCGTGCAGTTTACTCTTTCAGGTCAGCATTGCAATGTGTAAACAAATGTATATTTTTCATGGTTTACATCCAGAGAAAATAAAGTGAAAATAATATTTTCAATCAATGCGAGAGACTTCTACAATTTAATTCACTGCAAGATATATGCAAAAGTCTCTGGTATAAGTTATATGTATTCACTTAAATGCTACAAGATTCCCAAATAGCCTTGCTGCTATTGATTTTTAAACAGGCTGGGCATGTGCTGTGACCCAGATATACAAAGTTAGAACAAACCATAGGGATGAACTAGATATCTAGAAGCACAGTGGAGCAGGAGGGAACAAAGAAATTGGAAGGGGTTGAAGTGCATTTTCATGTTGTATCTTTCTAAAGAAATGAGGTGTGAAATATTTTCCATTTTCTATATAGATTTTACCTGTTGCATTCACTTTCATATATGCTTTATTTATTTCTTTGTATTATTGAAGTACAGCCATATACTTATGTATATGTGTGCAGACAATCATATGGTACCAGATATATCCCCAGAAAATTGTAGCTTTTTATACAGCTTTAAAAAAGAAATTGATGTTTTTTATTTTTGAAACTGTCTTATAGTATTAATTTTCTCCTGAACATCTCTTCCATACAGGCAGCTTACAAGCAGACATGACTTGCTGTAAGCAAATGTGTGTAAAGGCTGCAGCTTCATTTTCAGTGTAAATAAAAAGATGTGTGCATTATTTTATAATTTTGTTTTCCAAGTATCGAGGCTTATCATCATCTATCTTTTGAAAATTATTGCCATTTAAATGGCTGATGATGAGTCATTTTTGATGTTCATGCCATACAGTAGAACTTTATTCATTATTGTTTTGGTGAAAAATGTCCTTATACTCAACATGTGCCATTTCTGTTTTTCTTATTACAGTCCAAATTCTTGATAATGAGTGTCACATTTACAGAGCCATTGTTCATTTATTGAATTTCACAGACTCAATTAACCCTGGAATTATTACCAAGTGCCCATAAAAGTTTTTGAATGCAACATAATACCAATAGTGTCTCTGTTCAAGTCCAGTAAAAAAGAGTTACACCTATATCCCTACACGTCAGCTAATAATATCACTACACTCTATTAAAGGGGAGCAATGAACAGGCTCTTCAGCCTATAATATAATCTCTGAACCCCAAAATAACTATGCTGTTTGTCCTTACCACTTATATGCGCATGATGAGGCTTTCTTGTCATGCACTTCACTCCTGAAGTGCGGATGATGAACACAGGTTTGTCATCCAGGAGGGTGCCCCTTCTGATCCAGATCCTGGCAATCCCCTCAATACAGATACAGAAAGGAGACAGCTGAGAGAGACTACCTGCTTCAGCAGGTAGTAGGAGACAAGAAGCTAGGGGGATGGGGCAGATGGCTTGGGATGCCCATATCTCAGCCCCCAGGCCAACTACAGTGACCACTTTTTTGAAAAAGGGGATTCTGCCCTTTCAAATTAGGTGTTACTTGTCCCTGTATGGGCTAGATTACAAGGAGAGCAGTATTTAGCGCTCCAACTTGAGTGTAAACACCGCTAAAAGTAATCTGTTTGAGTAAACTTTTGAGCAAAACCTGAATCTTGTTATGCATATTTACATTCCAGTGTTCTTCACATAGAATTTTTTTTTTATTAATTATATGTTTCTATACATATCTGATAAAGTTAATGTAAAATAATGATCTATACCTATATATCTGTAGGAAAAAATATATAGGTTTATACAGATATATATATATATATATATATATATATATATATATATATATATATATATATATATATATATATATAGATATATAGATATATATATATATATATATATATATATATATATATATATATATACACAGTATATATAAATAGTTATTTAAATAAAAATACAATTTTCCTGTATGTGAAAAACATTGGAATATGAAATATATACCAAGTAATACACATTAATAAATATTGTTATTGAATTATTATTTAGTCACACATACACACATATATATATATATATATATATATATATATATATATATATATATATGTCTAATTTTAGTGTTTATGCAATATTTGAATTAGAAAAATTTAAATCAATATATTTTAATAGTATTTGTTAAATCAAATATTGCATTCAAAATTTTGAATGTGGATATTAAATCTAATTATGAACATTTGAAAACTAAAGTAACCATCGAAAACTGGAAATAACATTCAAATACCGAATTTAACGGATTTTCATACTCGATTGTCCAAAACAAATGTGCACTTTCACCTTTTTTAAAACAACAATTACTGCTCTTTCAAATGAGTTGTCTTGTGTCTGCTCACTGCTATATGATTGTATGCAACGTTACAAATTGGGTTATTAGCAAAGCTGTTGTATGTAAGTGCACGAGTGACTGAGTATAACTTCAATACTCAAACAGCAGTATCCATAAGCAAAATGTCACCAGCACCTTAGTATTTAAAAAAACTTTTATTGGAATAAAAAACTGCAACGTTTTGGGGTGTTAACCCCTTAGTCATGCTAATGATACAAACATTTCTTACTGTTTAAATACATGTACATTAACGCCAAACTCACCTCACAGGGTAATAGGGCTGCCATCTAGCGGTCATTGTCAGTAACTACTTTGTTAAATAACATGTTATATAGTATCATCACAAGTTAAAAACATAAGGATTCAAAATGACAGATTTATATAGAGATCTATATTGTTGCAAACAATCTCTGTTTATGCCTTTTGGCATTAGTGTGTCAAAATGGTGTATCCACCAAATCTCTCGTTGTTTCAATCATTTTTCCCTGTTCATACCATTCCTTTGTATTTTAACCTGTTCTATTATTTTATTTTATTATCTCAATTGATTGATGGCGTGTCCCTTTTCCAAGAAATGTTTGGACAGGGGAGCCTCAATATTTTTCCTTCTTATATTAGAACAGTGTTGACTTAGTCTCTCTCTTATCAATTGTGTGGTTTCACCTAAGTATTCTAAGGAGCATGGGCATTTAATTAAATATATTACAAAGTTGCTATTACATATATGGTATCCCTTAATATCATATTTATTCCCACTATGGGGATGAAAAAAATGTTTTCCTTTTATGATGGAGTTACAACTTGCACAATTTAAACACAGATAATTACCATTGTTTTTGGCTCCAATAAAAGATTTTTAACCTCTCTGTTAGGTCCTATATCAGATCTTACTAAATGATCTCTAATGTTGTTAACCCTTCTAAAGGCCATTAATGGGGGTTCTTTAAATTGTGCAATATTTAAAGAACCATTTTTCTGATGGCTTTACTGATTATATTACTGTATGGATTGTGTTGGGACACAAATACTAGTCTATTCTTGCCCTCATCCTAATTATAGGATTTTGTACCTCCTTGATTTTTTCTTTGAGTAACCTTTGTGGATAACCTCTTTTTTCAAATTTCTGGGCCATTTCATGCATTCTTGTTTTACACAATTCTTCATTGTTTACTATTCTTTTTACCCTGATAAGTTGACTTTTGGATAAAGATTCTATAAGGCGTTTTGGGTGGAAACTATTGTATTGCAACATTGTGTTTCTGTTTCATTCCAAAGAGACAAAGTCTATGTTTAATACATTTAATCCTTTGGATTAGTAAACAGTAAACAGTATACAGAATATATCAGTATGTGACATGTGAGTGACTCATGACGATATCAGAATATTTCAGTATTTTGTTACATGTGAGTGACTTATAAAAAGTCACTATTTGGATCCAGGGACATCCCCAGTATGAAGAAAGACTGCTTAAATGCAGAGAGTAGGTGCTAGAACCTTCAAGGACCCTCCTCCAAGGTCCAGAGGTGATATAATGTAAATAAGAAAAGAAGGTAGCACACTGATGAAATGAAACACCTTTATTAGAGCAATGTTTCAAGGCTACTTGCCCCTTTCTCAAGCTTAAATACACTGAGTTGTGAACATAACTTTATTCACAAGGCAATTAGTGAAGGACCAATCCCAAGGCTGACAATGGGCGTGTATAAATAATGACATCACACAAACACTTGTAATTGATTTTCTTCAATAAAGCCCGGAGGGGCAAAACGTGTCAGGGTGGTGGGAGCTGATGGGGGCTCCTTTTTAGTTAAGAGGAAATAGCATTCATAATCAATAATAATTTAGTGTGATGTATGCGCTAATCAACCACATTTGCAGTAACTGCCTATAATGGCTCTTAATAGTTTAAACTGCTCTGATGTTTTCATAGCTCACAGAAGTACATTGTAACTGATACACTATTGTATCACTTCTATGCTGACTGCCCATAACCATTGTGAACATAACTACTTCTATCGGCTTTTTAGCAATACAAGTTAATGTATGTACAATAGAATACAAGCTGATATTTACCAACCAAGTTCTTGTTTGCTCACTACCTACAACAGTTATACTAGAGCTGCTACTAGGAGCTTTGTTGTAGCATTATCAATTGATTACAGGTCTCTCTAACATGTATTTTCGCATAGTGACCCAGATATTAACTATTTATTTGGGTACTAACTACCTATAACAGCTCTGATTACAGCTTCCATTAGTACATTTTTTACAAGCTGAGTTATATACTACGCAATACAAGCTGATTTACATACCTATTAACCGCTTATGTGCTAAACAACCTTTAACAGCTCTAAACACAGTTGCTACTAGCAGTGTTCTAGAGATACAAGCTGACTTTTGTACCACATATTAAAAGCAGATCTATATATTTATTAACCGCTTGTATGTAACTGTTTAAAACAGCTTTGAATATGGCTACTATCAGCAGCTATGTAGCAACATAAGCTTATCTATTTACACCACATTACTAATTGACGTTTTTACATATGAATCACTTATGTGCTTACTGCCTATACAGCCTTGAATATAGCTATTACCAGCAGCTCTGCAGCTGTACAAGCGGATCTGATGTAAACAACAATCAGACTGATATGTAATAGATACCACAGCATTACTACCACAGTGGATATATATATATATATATATATATATATATATATATATATATATATATAAGCTGTATAGGATGCAATACTGGGTTATTGGAAGTATTCAAGCATCCCCATGCATCCCCATACATAAGGATAACTTTAACATAGTTAACAGAGTGCTACATTTGAATCTTTTATGGAATTCTCTCTCTTTTTTCCACATTCTAGTTGTGTTTAAATTAATGCAAAGCACCAACCCCAATATAGATTATTATTGGTATTAAATTGTTGATAATAACCTTTCATTCTATATTTTTGTAATTGGGGGATTGCCTTTCATAGTGCCATTGTTTATTTGTCTATCCACCTTTTTAAAACCAGTTTTTGATTTTTCCAATTCAGCTCCACACAACACTTGATAAAGTCTGAAATTACCTTGTTTTGGACATCTTTGAAAGTATTTAGAATGATTCTATTATATTGCACATGTGTTAGAGGTGTATTTGCATACATGGTAAGGGGAGATTATTCCAGAAACATCACCAGAATAAAGAAATACGGAAGTTTGTCTGAAACCTAGCAAGTGAGGACTGTATATTTTATATATATATTTTATATATATATATATATATATATATATACACATACACACACGCACAAACACACAAGCCATTCTTATCCAGAGAACACTTCATATGACTTATTCCTTTTATTTAAAAGTAGTGTTTAAGGTTTTACCCGTCGGCAGACCCACAAAAAATAAAGTGACAAGACAAACAATAACTTATCCCACCATTTGAATCCTTGCAGTGAATCAGACGTCATTGCATTCAGTTCTGTTGCATCACTCACACATGGAAATAGTTTTGAGAACATTATTGAACAAAAGCACCAAATCTGTTATAAGTTTTGTATGTATTTAGATAGATACACACACACACACACAGAGCTCTATTTATCAAGAAGCGATAGCTTCTTCAGAGCCCCAGCCTTTCATTCAGAGCAAGCCATAAACACTGGTTAAGTAGCATTGATCTTGGATCAAGATGATTGACAGCCTTCTCTTGTGAGCGATTGGCCATGTGCAAGCCGGGGGCAGCATTGCACAATCAGCGGATTGTGCAATGTTAACTAATGTCTGCGTTCTGCTGCACATTCACCATGAAGCTGGGCATTTAAGGTTCAAGACCACAAACGGCCTTTGATAAATGGAGCCCAAAGAATTCTTATCCAGAGAGCACAACATATAACATAACCCCTTTATTTAAAGGGACATTGTACGCTAGATTTTTCCTTGCATAAATGTTTTGTAGATCATCCATTTATCTAGCTTCTTTTTAAATAATATTGTGAGGAATTTCGGACTCCTCACCAAGCCCCAAAATTTTCTGGTTGTGTAATTGGACTTTTCATATGCAGGGGAGGGGGGAGGAGGCAGTGTCTGGTCTTCTTGCTTTCCCAGAAACCATCAGTCAGTGTCCCAGCCTAAATTCATCAACAGTGCTAAATTGTGAGCTTTTAAGTTTTTAAAAGTGTTCATACTGGATTTTTCAATTAGTATCTGTGCATATTCTTCCTTATAGTAGTGTCTATTACATGCAGTTATATGAAAAATGGTGTTTACTGTCCCTTTAAATTTAGCATTTCATGGTTTTATATGTCAGACTCACATAGAGCAAAGTGACCTAAAAAACAAACAAACAAACAAACAAAAAAATAACACCTTTAAAACCGTTGCAGTGAATAAAATGACAATGCTTATCAGATCCTTATTTTAAATAAGACTGATCTGTATTTTTAAGATACCATTGTTCAAGAAAGTGAATAATATATATATATATATATATAGTAAGCAATTTCCAGTTCAGCCCACCAGTAGCCAACTCGCCTGGGTGCAATGATATACCATGAAATAGAAAGCAAAAAAATGCACTCTCAGGACTTTTCCACAAAAAAACAATTTAATGGAACGTTTTCGGGGTTCACAACCCCTTCATCAGCATGCAAAACAAACAAAATTCAACTCATTTATAGTGTTACATATCAATTACAACATATCAACCTAAGTGTCTCTCCAAAGGAAAAGTGTGCCAATGTTTCGAATTTGGAA
Source organism: Bombina bombina (assembly GCF_027579735.1). NCBI lineage: Eukaryota > Metazoa > Chordata > Amphibia > Anura > Bombinatoridae > Bombina > Bombina bombina. The sequence continues at coordinate 680,439,681 of NC_069501.1, read as the reverse complement.
CGCATATTGCGTTCCACAGTGCTATCCGAAACCGGAAGTTGCATTACCTCACTTCCGGTTTACGGATTCAACAGACAAAACGTGAAATAAAAGATAAAGTAGTGTACTCTACAATTTCAAACGTATTAATGTGACATACTAATTTGAGGGACTTATTATAACAACAGTGTGCCATCTTCTAATAAGTGCCAAGAAAATTGTGATGGATATACATTGTCGAACGTTGCTACATCCGGTCGGCATAGAAACAGTAACCATGGTAATCATAAACAACTCTGATTGCCAAAAGGTGCCATAATTTGCAATGGTATGCCAGCTGAATGAAACAACAATATTCATAGTGCCATAAGTAACGTGTACTGAATTATATACAATCATATTGTATATATAAAAATTGAATAGTTAAAAAATAAAAATTAAAAAATAAAAATTGGACCATATGACAGTACAATTGATTGGAATGGCAAGTTACAAACGTAATGTTGCAAATGTGAGTGCTGTGACTCATAATGTATCTCCAGTATATTACAGCAAAGTGGCGTTAAACATATATAATGCTACACTAAATTCGCAAGCAAATGAAGATCAGATTAAAGCAGTAGATATATATAACAGTATTATAGGGCTGTGCTATTTGGGCTGCTTTTTCGTTAGGGCACAGTTTTCAATTAGATTAAATTTTGACCATTAGGGGGTAATGGCTTACGACGGCCAAAATGTGCCAACAATTAAGTGAGGGGGGTAACCTTATTTCAGAATTCTAGCCTCCAGTATAATTGCAAGGCAGGGATATATGAGAAGAGGTAATACAGATAAAGATCATGGACATATAAAGCTCATATAAAAACTGTGCCCTAACGAAAAAGCAGCCCAAATAGCACAGCCCACAGCACTCACATTTGCAACATTACGTTTGTAACTTGCCATTCCAATCAATTGTACTGTCATATGGTCCAATTTGTATTTTTTAATTTTTATTTTTTAACTATTCAATTTTTATATATACAATATGATTGTATATAATTCAGTACACGTTACTTATGGCACTATGAATATTGTTGTTTCATTCAGCTGGCATACCATTGCAAATTATGGCACCTTTTGGCAATCAGAGTTGTTTATGATTACCATGGTTACTGTTTCTATGCCGACCGGATGTAGCAACGTTCGACAATGTATATCCATCACAATTTTCTTGGCACTTATTAGAAGATGGCACACTGTTGTTATAATAAGTCCCTCAAATTAGTATGTCACATTAATACGTTTGAAATTGTAGAGTACACTACTTTATCTTTTATTTCACGTTTTGTCTGTTGAATCCGTAAACCGGAAGTGAGGTAATACAACTTCCGGTTTCGGATAGCACTGTGGAACGCAATATGCGTTCCAAATTCGAAACATTGGCGCACTTTTCCTTTGGAGAGACACTTAGGTTGATATGTTGTAATTGATATGTAACACTATAAATGAGTTGAATTTTGTTTGTTTTGCATGCTGATGAAGGGGTTGTGAACCCCGAAAACGTTCCATTAAATTGTTTTTTTGTGGAAAAGTCCTGAGAGTGCATTTTTTGCTTTCTATATATATATATATATATATATATATATATATATATATATATATATATATATATATTTACAGTATCTATAATAATTATTAATATATATTGCATTTGTAAAAAATATTTTATTTTAAGATAACTCATGCTTCATGCACGCTAATCCAATACTACGTTGCAAAACCTGAAGCGCGTTAAACATATTTTACATTACAATGTTCTTCACATAGAATTTTTTTTATAAATATGTGATAATGTTAATGTAAAATATGTACCTATATACCCATAGGAATAGATATATAGGTATATATAGATCCCTCTCTCTCTCTCTCTCTCTCTCTATATATATATATATATATATATATATATATATTTAATATAATATTTAACATTTTCTTGTATTTGAGGGTGAGCACAAGAGTGATAATTGTTAGTTTTATTCTGCACTCTCCGTTGAAGTCTATGTGGAGAATAAGTTAGCACAGTTGTGATATCTGAAGTCCTTTAGCTAGTGCGTGCTGGCCGCGGGTTTCGCTCATTTTTAAACCTTTTGCTTTCATACTAATACTAATATAAAAGATTACTTCTAAATAACAAAATAGCTAAATAACATGCCACTTAAATCTAGCTCCTAATGGGCTCTTCCTCTTTGTAGACAGGATTGTGTAAAAATACTGGTACATATGCCATGATGAATATTTCAGAAAAAAACACTTTTAAAGATCTGGCATATCCAATCTAGAGGACTCACTGACTAAATATTGATATGGAACAATATCTGTACCCTTTATATAAAAAGTACAGGACAAATGGATAAATATGTTACTTCAGGAAGACGTTGCCAGAATTTCCATTGGCTCTGACAGTATCATTCTTCTTCTATAATAAGTGATTTAATTTAGCAGGATTAATTATCTGTTACAATCCTTATGACAACCAAGCTGTAAACTAAAAGGTTGACTTCATTGCAAGTTTTTACTTTGCAGATTAGTGAAATCAATGTTTCTCAGCCTTTTTAGCAAAAGAAGAAACAGAAAGAGATCTGGTTACTTTTCTATCATTTTAATACTTGAGAGTATGCAGTGCAAGAACTCTGCAGTGCATTGGAAGGAGGGGGTATGATTTCCTTTTTTTATTATATTCCAGCAAATTAGAAGAACTGATTTATATGGCTTTTATTTTTGCCATTCATTAAATATTCTTAAGCAGGGCATCCATTTATAAACAATGTCACAGCAATTTGAATCAATAAGTAAAACCACTAAAAGTTAATTACAATATTTCTGGGCATTCAGAATTATTTTTGGCTTTTGAGTGGGGTAATGTAAGAAAAAAACAAATGAATTAAGCTGTGAATCTGCCTTACAAACAGAACAAACTATTGCTTGAATAATCTGTTTATTTGTGCTGTTTGTTACCAAAAAAAGGGTCCAGAAGGAACATGAAAGGGGGGATGGAGCTATGATGTGTGGGTAATCAGCTACTTTGTTTGTTATGATGTACAGGGGGTCTGACCATTTACGTGTCCATTGTCCCCATGCCCAATCCTGTCATAGTATTACTAATGATTGATGTTAAGGACAGCCAGTCAGGCACTAGATTCTCACATTGTGTGTTTAAGAGACTGGAATGGAGATCATTATGCTTCAACCTAAAAAAAAATATTTTTTATTATCTAGACTATTTGGCCTCTAGTTATCAAGCCGTCAACCTCAAATACCCTGGAATTCCGCAGTGTATTTGTGGTGAGGCTGATTTGCCTTAGTTATCAAGCCCTACACACCGGCAAAAGTAGAATATAGTGACGTAAGCTTCGATCTGCCGGACTCAGTCCGACACAGATCGATTTTTATGTCACTCCAGATGTTCCGAACACAAGTTCGGCACAATCTGACTACTTTTGCTAGTTATCAAAAAACTAGCAGGTACGTGCAGCACTTTTCCGGCCCAGCGTACCTGGTTTTCAATCCGCCGCCCTAGAGGCAGCGGATCCCATAGGAATCAATGGGAGTCTGACCATAGCGAAAGTTTATGTTCGCTGCTGCCCGACATCCCATTGATTCCTATGGGAGATGTCTGCACCTAACACCCTAACATGTACCCCGAGTCTAAACACCCCTAATCTGCCCCCCTACACCGCCGCAACTAAATAAATGTATTACCCCCTAAACCGCCACTCCCTGACCCCGCCGCAACTATAATAAACTGATTAACCCCTAAACCGCCACTCCCGGACCTCGGCGCCACCTACATAATACCTACTAACCCCTATCCTGCCCCCCCTATACCGCCGCCACCTATAATAAATGTATTAACCCCTATACTGCCGATCCCGTACCCCGCCGCAACTAAATAAATTGTTTAACCCCTAAACTGCCGCTCCCGGACCCCATCGCCACCTATATTAAACTTATTAACCCCTAATCTGCCCCCCCTACACCGTCGCCACCTATAATAAATTTATCAACCCCTATCCTGCCCCCCATATACCGCTGCCATCTATATTAAACTAATTAACCCCTAAACTTCAGTCTAACACTTACCCTAACAACCCCCTAACTTTAAGTGACGTCATCCAAGATGGCGTCCCTCGAATTCCAATTGGCTGATAGGATTCTATCTATTGGCCAATCAGATTCAAGTTCAATCGGATTGGCTGATCCTAATCAGATTGAGCTTGCATTCTATTGGCTGTTCCGGAATTAAGGTAGGAAAAATCTGATTGGCTGATCCAATCAGCCAATAGAATATGAGCTCAATCTGATTTCCTACCTTAATTCTGATTGGCTGATAGAATCCTATCAGTCAATCGGAATTCAAGGGACGCCATCTTGGATGACGTCACTTAAAGGAACCTTCATTCGTCGTCTAGTCGTCGGTCAAGAAGGATGTTCCGCCCGGGGGTCTTGAAGATGGAGCCGCTCCTCGTCGGATGGATGAAGATAGAAGATGGCACTTGGATGAAGATGTCTGCCGGTCCAGATGTCCTCTTCTGCCCGGATAGGATGAAGACTTCTGCCGCTCCGGATGCCCTCTTTTGGTCCATCGGTGCCCGGTTGGGTGAAGACGACTCAAGGTAGGGAGATCTTCAGGGGGGTAGTTTATTTAAGGGGGGGTTGGGTTAGAGTAGGGGTATGTGGGTGGTGGGTTGTAATGTTGGGATGTGGTTGTGTGTTTTTTTTAACATGCAAAAGAGCTGATTTCTTTGGGGCATGCCCCGCAAAAGGCCCTTTTAAGGGCTGGTAAGGTAATAGAGCTGTTAACTTTTGTAATTTAGTATAGGGTAGGGCATTTTTTTATTTTGGGGGGCTTTGTTATTTTATTAGGGGGCTTAGATTAGGTGTAATTAGATTAAAAATCTTGTAATATTTTTTTATTTTTTGTAACTTAGTTTATTTAATTGTATTTAATTGTAGGTATTTGTAGTTAATTAATTTAATTTATTTATTGATAGTGTAGTGTTAGGTTTAATTGTAACTTAGGTTAGGATTTATTTTACAGGTAATTTTGTATTTCTTTTATCTAGGTAGTTATTAAATAGTTAATAACTAATAACTATTCTACCTAGTTAAAATAAATACAAAGTTACCTGTAAAATATATATTAAATACATTGTAGCTATCTTAGGGTTTATTTTACAGGTAAGTATTTATTTTTAAATAGGAATAATGTAGTTAATGGTAGTGTAGTGTTAGGTGTAATTGTAACTTAGATTAGTTTTTATTTTACAGGTAAATTGGTATTTAATAGCTATTGTGCCTAGTTAAAATAAATTTAAATTTGCCTGTAAAATAAAAATAAATCCTAAAATAGCTGCAATATAATTATTAGTAATATTGTAGCTATATTAGGGTTTATTTTATAGGTAAGTATTTAGTTTTAAATAGGATTAATTTAGTTAATAAGAGTAATTTGTATTTAGATTTATTAAAATAATATTTAAGTTAGGGGGTGTTAGGGTTAGTGTTAGACTTAAGTTTAGGGGTTAATTAGTTTAATATAGATGGCGGCAGTATAGGGGGGCAGGATAGGGGTTAATACATTTATTATAGGTGGCAACGGTGTAGGGGGGGCAGATTAGGGGTTAATAAGTTTAATTAGGGATTAAACAATTTATTTAGTTGCGGCGGGGTACGGGATCGGCAGTATAGGGGTTAATACATTTATTATAGGTGGCGGCAGTATAGGGGGGGCAGGATAGGGGTTAATAGGTATTATGTAGGTGGCAGCGGGGCCCAGGAGTGGCGGTTTAGGGGGTAGAACAGTGTAGTTTAGTGTGGGTGCTTAGTGACAGCTTATCAATAAAGCTGTAAAAAAGCCGAAGAGCAGCGAGATCGTATTTGGTGCGCGGCTTTTTGACAGCTTTTTTTGATAACTTTGGCGAGAGTATTCAGGGCCACGGCGGCGATGTGAGGTGAGCTTAGGCGGGCGTATTGGGGCTGACGAAGGCAGGTAAGTAGACACGTTGATAACTAGGGGCCTTTATCTCCTGTTTATGCAACTATCACAAGTGAAAATTGATGCTATAACAAAAAATTGAGCAAAAATAGAGCAATTTACCATAAACCAACACAGAAACTTTGGAGAAACTTCAATTTAAACTACGTTACAAGTTGGCAACTTGTAGGTCTCTTAGCCATGCAGGTTGTCAAATCAAGCCTTAAAGGGACAGTCAACACCAGAAATATATATATATATATATATATATATATAAAATTATATATATAATATAAATATGCCTATATAATAAAAAGTACATTGTTCTGTATGTGAAGAACATTGGAATATGACCTAATAATAACTCCTGTCGGGTTAGCACGCGAGTATAGGTGTTGTTTTCATTTTACACTCTCCGTTGACTTCTATGGGTAGAAGTTAACGCAGTTGTGATATTTGCTTAGCTAACTTTTTACTTACAACATGTAATACAAGCGCAACCCGAAATGCGTAAAAGCCACTGTCTAGCTATCTGCAGTTTAGGCTTGATGAACAGGTTTGTACAATGAAGATTTAACACACAGCAAAATGATGTAATAAAACTGTATTAAGCATTATAGTAAGAATAATTTGCCTTTGCCATTAATACATCAACTTGCATCTTTATTCCTGCTGCTTGTACCTCATTTAATGACTTTAAATTGTGTTCATGGCTCCTGTTTACATTTCTGTATAATAAAGATTTGGACAATATGATTGTTGACATGGCTATGTGTCATATTTTGTGTAGGGTTTCAGATAGATGAGACAGGTATTGTGACAGTACAAATGTCTATGATAATGAATATGAAATCCACCACTTGCTTAGTAGAATTCCTAAGATTCATACAACTAGTTAGGGTTTTTGTAATCCAGCTATATGAAAGGTTAACACAGTTATGAGGATATGAATCTGTACAATTAAAAATTGCAGGACTTTATAAACAGGTTTCTATAAAAACTATCTATGGAAATAAGAAAGCTAAGGAAAATGGAAGGTAACAGTCATACTTTGAGTCAGCATGTTAAGGTATTCATGGATCACTACTTTTCATAATGGAAATGCCATACCCCACAGCTAACAACGACCCAGAGCTTGTTCCCATTAGATGCACTTCTTGTAAAAATGCACGCCTGCTATGATTAGAAAGTATACAGACATACCAAACATGCTGTTTTGCTGTGACTTCAGAAAAAAGAAAATTGTTGCAATACACTGTATCCATTCTGTCACTATGGCTTAAATTGGATTTGGGTAGAAAAGAAAATATGCATGCAAATGATTCCTTATTTATTATGTAATTGATTCGTTTTTTATATTTGAAAATAAAAATGTAAAAATTCATACATGAATATTTTGCGTGTCTTTATGGCATTTTAAAATATAAAAAATAATGCTTTTTAGCAGTTGTAAGCCATTTTATAAATGGTAAATGTAAATAATAGTTGTCAATCTATTTTTTTTTTTTCAATTTATATAGATTTTTTTTTCTTGTCCTTTTGAGAAAGCATATCTAATATCACAAGAAATATTTAGTTTTTGACTATTTTTAGACATAAAAAAAACATTTACACCTAGATTAAGAGTTTGGCGTTAGCCGTCAAAAGCAGCGTTAAGGGGTCCTAACGCTGCTTTTTACTGCCCGCTGGTATTTAGAGTCAGGCAGGAAAGGGTCTAACGCTCACTTCCTCACCGCGACTCCAGGCTACCGCAGATCCCCTTACGCCAATTGAGATCTGCCTAACGCTGGTATTTGGAGTCTTGGAAGAAGTGAGCGGTAGACCCTCTACCAACAAGACTCCTACCGCCAAAAAAAGTCAGTAGTTAAGAGCTTTATGGGCTAACGCGTGAATATAAAGATCTTAACTACTGTGCTACAAAGTACACTATCACACATAAACTACCTATGTACCCTAAACCGAGGTCCCCCCACATCACCGCCACTCTAATAAAAAATTTTAACCCCTAATCTGCCGACCGCCCCCCGCCGCCACCTACATTATAGCTATGAACCCCTAATCTGCTGCCACTAACATCACGACCCCTATATTATATTTATTAACCCCTAATCTGCCCCCCAACGTCGCCGCTACCTAACTACACTTATTAACCCCTAATCTGCCGACCAGACCTTGCCGCCACTATAATAAATGTATTAACCCCTAAACCGCCACACTCCCGCATCGCAAACACTAGAATAAATAGTATTAATCCCTAATCTGCCCTCCCTAACATCGCCACCACCTACCTACAATTATTAACCCCTAATCTCCCGCCCACACCGTCGCTGCTACTATAATAAATTTATTAACCCCTAAACCTAACTCTAACCCTAACCCTAAAACCCCCTAACATAAATATAATTTAAATTAAACAAAATAATATTCCTAAAATTAACTAAAATAATCCTATTTAAAACTAAATATTTACCTATAAAATAAACCTTAAGATAGCTACAATATAATTAATAATTACATTGTAGCTATTTTAGGATTTATATTTATTTTACAGGCAACTTTGTATTTATTTTAACTAGGTACAATAGCTATTAAATAGTTAATAACTATTTAATAGCTACCTAGTTAAAATAAATACAAAATTACCTGTAAAATAAATCCTAACCTAAGTTACAAATACACCTAACACTACACTATCATTAAATTAATTAAATAAATTACCTACAATTAGCAAACCTAAAATACAATAAAATAAACTATTCTATAATACAAAAAAACAAACACTAAATTACAAAAAATAAAAAAGAATTACAAGATGTTTAAAGTAATTACACCTAATCTAAGCCCCCTAATAAAATAAAAAATCCCCCCAAAATAAAAAAATGCCCTAACCTATTCTAAACTACCAAAGTAATCAGCTCTTTTATCTGCCCTTAAAAGGGCTTTTTGTGGGGCATTGCCCCAAAGTAATCAGCTCTTTTACCTGAAAATAAAAATACAATACCCCCCCCAACATTACAACCCACCACCCACATACCCCTACTCTAACCCACCCAAACCCCCCTTAAAAAAACTATCGTTAACCCCCTGAAGATCATCCTACCTTGAGTCGTCTTCACCCAGCCGAGCTAAATAATTCATCCAAGGTGCGCAGAGGAGGCCCTTCATCCGGTAGAAGTCTTCATCCAAGCAGGGCAAGAAGAGGTCCTCCATCCGGTAGAAGTGTTCATCCAAGCGGCGTCTTCAATCTTCATCCATCCGGAGCGGAGCCATCTTCAAAGGAGCCGAAGCGGAGCAATCCTCTTCAACCGACAACTTCCCGATGAATGAAGGTTCCTTTAAGGGATGTCATACAAGATGGCGTCTCTTCAATTCCAATTAGCTGATAGGATTCTATCAGCCAATCGAATTAAGGTAGAAAAAATCTGATCGGCTGATGCAATCAGCCAATAAGATTGAAGTTCAATCCGATTGGCTGATCCAATCAGCCAATCGGATTGAGCTGGCATTTTATTGGCTGTTCCGATCGGCCAATAGAATGTGAGCTCAATCCAATTGGCTGATTGGATGATCAGCCAATAGGATGAAAGCTCAATCCTATTGGCTGATTGCAACAGCCAATAGGATTTTTTCAACCTCAATTCCTATTGACTGATAGAATTCTATCAGCCAATCGGAATCTAAGAGACGCCATCTTGGGTGACGTCATTTAAAGGAAACGTCATTCTTAAGTGGCGATTGTAAGAAGAGGATGCTCCACACTGGATGTCTTGAAGATGGAGCCACTCCGCGCCGGATGGATGAAGATAGAAAATGCCATCTAGATGAAGACTTCTGCCCAGTTGGATGAAGACTTCGGCCTGCTTGGATGAAGACTTCTGCCGGCTTCGCTGCGGACTTCTGCCGCTTGGATGAGGATGGATGTCGGGTCTTCGAAAACTGTAAGTGGATCTTCGGGGGTTAGTGTTAGGTTTTTTTAAGAGTTTATTGGCTGGGTTTTAATTTTAGGTTAGGGACTTTGGGCGGAAAAAGAGCTAAATGCCCTTTTAAGGGCAATGCCCATCCAAATGCCCTTTTCAGGGCAATGGGGAGCTTAGGTTTTTTTAGATAGGTTTTTATTTGGTGGGGTTGGTTGTGTGGGTGGTGGGTTTTACTGTTGGAGGGGTGTTTGTATTTTTATTTACAGGTAAAAGAGCGGATTTCTTTGGGGCAATGCCCCGCAAAAGGCCCTTTTAAGGGCCATTGGTAGTTTATTTTAAGTTAGAGATTTTTTATTTTGGGGGGCTTTTTTATTTTGATAGGGCTATTAGATTAGATGTAATTAGTTTAAATATTTGATAATTTATTTTTTATTTTGTTTAACTTAGGCCTAGATTTAGAGTTGGGCGGTAGCCGTCAAAACCAGCGTTAGAGGCTCCTAACGCTGGTTTTTACCGCCCTCTGGTATTTGGAGCCAGTCATTGAAGGGTCTAACGCTCACTTTCCAGCCACGACTTTTCCATACCGCAGATCTCTTATGTCAATTGCGTATCCTATCTTTTCAATGGGATCTTTCTAACGCTGGTATTTAGAGTCGTGGCTGAAGTGAGCGTTAGAAATCTAACGAAAAAACTCCAGCCGCAGAAAAAAGTCAGTAGTTAAGAGCTTTCTGGGCTAACGCCGGTTTATAAAGCTCTTAACTACTGTGCTCTAAAGTACACAAACACCCATAAACTACCTATGTACCCCTAAACCGAGGTCCCCCCACATCGCCGCCACTCTATTAAAATTTTTTTACCCCTAATCTGCTGACTGCACGCCGCTGCCACCTACGTTATCCCTATGAACCCCTAATCTGCTGCCCCTAACACCGCCGACCCCTATATTATATTTATTAACCCCTAATCTGCCCCCTCACCGTCGCCTCCACCTACCTACACTTATTAACCCCTAATCTGCAGAGCGGACCACACCGCTACTATAATAAAGTTATTAACCCCTAATCCGCCTCATTCCCGCCTCAATAACCCTATAATAAATTGTATTAACCCCTAATCTGCCCTCCCTAACATCGCCGACACCTAACTTCAAGTATTAACCCCTAATCTGCCGATCGGAGCTCACCGCTACTCTAATACATTTTTTAACCCCTAAAGGTAATTCTAACCCTAACCCTAACACCCCCCTAAATTAAATATAATTTTATTCTAACGAAATAAATTAACTCTTATTAAATAAATTATTCCTATTTAAAGCTAAATACTTACCTGTAAAATAAACCCTAATATAGCTAAAATATAAATTATAATTATATTGTAGCTATTTTAGGATTTATATTTATTTTACAGGCAACTTTGTATTTATTTTAACCAGGTACAATAGCTATTAAATAGTTAATAACTATTTAATAGTTACCTAGTTAAAATAATTACAAAATTACCTGTAAAATAAATCCTAACCTAAGTTACAATTAAACCTAACACTACACTATCAATAAATAAATTAAATAAACTACCTACAATTATCTACAATTAAACCTAACACTACATAATCAATAAATAAATTAAATACAATACCTACAAATAAATACAATTAAATAAACTAACTAAAGTACAAAAAATAAAAAAGAACTAAGTTACAAAAAATAAAAAAATATTTACAAACATTAGAAAAAAATTACAACAATTTTAAACTAATTACACCTACTCTAAGCACCCTAATAAAATAACAAAGACCCCCAAAATAAAAAAATGCCCTACCCTATTCTAAATTACAAAAGTTCAAAGCTCTTTTACCTTACCAGCCCTTAAAAGGGCCCTTTGCGGGGCATGCCCCAAAGAATTCAGCTCTTTTGCCTGTAAAAAAAAACATACAATACCCCCCCCAACATTACAACCCACCACCCACATACCCCTAATCTAACCCAAACCCCCCTTAAATAAACCTAACACTAAGCCCCTGAAGATCTTCCTACCTTGTCTTCACCATGCCAGGTATCACCGATCGTTCCAGGCTCCGAAATCTTCATCCAAGCCCAAGCGGGGGCTAGACATCCATCATCCGGCTGAAGTCTTCTATCAAGTGATGGCTGAAGAAGTCCCGAAGAGGCTCCAAAGTCTTCATCCTATCAGGGAAGAAGAGTAGATCTGGACCGGCAACCATCTTCTTCCAAGCGGCATCTTCTATCTTCATCCGATGAGGACCGGCTCCATCTTGAAGACCTCCACCGCAGACCCATCTTCTTCTTCCGACGACTTCCCGACGAATGACGGTTCCTTTAAGGGACGTCATCCAAGATGGCGTCCCTCGAATTCCGATTGGCTGATAGGATTCTATCAGCCAATCGGAATTAAGGTAGGAAAATTCTGATTGGCTGATGGAATCAGCCAATCAGAATCAAGTTCAATCCGATTGGCTGATCCGATCAGCCAATCAGATTGAGCTCGCATTCTATTGGTTGATCGGAACAGCCAATAGAATGCGAGCTCAATCTGATTGGCTGACCTACAATTATCTACAATTAAAAGAGCTGAATACTCTTTTAAGGGCAAGAAAAGAGCTTAATGCCCTTTTAAGGGCAACGCCCATAAAAATGCCCTTTATTATAGTGTGGGCAATGTTGGGGTGTGGGGGAATAGGGGTTAATAACTTTAGTATAGTGGCAACGATGTCGGGAAGCGGCGGAATAGGGGTTAATACATTTTATTAGTGGCGGCGATGTCCGGGGTGGCAGATTAGGTGTTAATAAGTGTAATATAGTGTTTGCAATGCAGGAGGGCCTTGGTTTAGGGGTTAATATGTAGTTTATGGGTGTTAGTGTACTTTGTAACAGTTTAGTTGCGTAAAACTCTTAACTACTGGTCTCAGATGGTGGTACGGATCGTGTCGGTATAGGCTGGAACGCAAGCATTTTAGCCTCATCGCAAAACTTGCAATGGCAGCGCTATGGGAATCCAATGGAAAAACTTTATTTTTTTGAGTGCAGGACTGACGTTGCGTTACCGACGAAAAGGATTCCGGTACAGCTATACCGACAAGACTCGTAATGGCTGCGTTTTTTCAGTGTTAAAACACGAACGCAAAACTCATAATCTAGGTGAGATTCAATATAATTTTTATCTAACGAAATAAATTAACTCTTATTAAATAAATTATTCCTATTTAAATCTAAATACTTACCTGTAAAATATACCCTAATATAGCTACAATATAAATTATAATTATATTGTAGCCATTTTAGGATTAATATTTATTTTACAGGCAACTTTGTATTTATTTTAACCAGGTACAATAGCTATTAAATAGTTAAGAACTATTTAATTGCTACCTAGTTAAAATAATTACAAAATTACCTGTAAAATAAATCCTAACCTAAGTTACAATTAAACCTAACACTACACTATCAATAAATAAATTAATTAAATTACCTACAATTATCTACAATTAAACCTAACACTACACTATTAGGTTTAAATATTTTTTTATTTTTTGTAACTTAGTTCTTTTTTATTTTTTGTACTTTAGTTAGTTTATTTAATTGTATTTATTTGTAGGAATTGTATTTAATTTATTTATTGATAGTGTAGTGTTAGGTTTAATTGTAACTTAGGTTAGGATTTATTTTACAGGTAATTTTGTAATTATTTTAACTAGGTAGTTAAATAGTTCTTAACTATTTAATAGCTATTGTACCTTGTTAAAATAAATACAAAGTTGCCTGTAAAATAAATATTAATCCTAAAATGGCTACAATATAATTATAATTTATATTGTAGCTATATTAGGGTATATTTTACAGGTAAGTATTTAGATTTAAATAGGAATAATTTATTTAATAAGAGTTAATTTATTTCGTTAGATAAAAATTATATTGAACTTAGGGGGGTGTTAATGTTAGGGTTAGACTTAGCTTTAGGGGTTAATAAATTTATTATAGTAGCGGTGAGCTCCGATCGGCAGATTAGGGGTTAATTATTGTAGGTAGCTGGCGGCGACGTTGTGGGGGGCAGATTAGGGGTTAATAAATATAATATAGGGGTTAGGGGCAGCAGATTAGGGGTACATAACTATAATGTAGGTAGCGGCGGTTTACGGAGCGGCAGATTAGGGGTTAAAAAAATATGCAGGTGTCAGCGATAGCGGGGGCGGCAGATTAGGGGTTAATAAGTCTAAGGTTAGGGGTGTTTAGACTCGGGGTACATGTTAGAGTGTTAGGTGCAGACGTAGGAAGTGTTTCCCCATAGAAAACAATAGGGCTGCGTTAAGAGCTGAACGCTGCTTTTTTGCAGGTGTTAGGTTTTTTTTCAGCTCAAACTGCCCCATTGTTTTCTATGGGGATATCGTGCACCGCTGGTATCTAGAGTTGCAGTGCCGTTAAATTATGCTCTACGCTCCCTTTTTGGAGCCTAACGCACTGAAAACCCAGCCATTCTGTGAACTCTAAATACTAGCAGTATTTAAAAGGTGCGGGAGAAAAAAAGCATGCGTAGCTAACGCACCCCTTTAGCCGCCAAACTCTAAATCTAGCCGTTAGTGTTTTTTATTTTTTGTAACTTAGTGTCTATTATTTTGTGTAACTTAGTTGTTATTTTTTTTGTATCTTAGTAATTTTTAATTGTAGATTTAAATAACTTGAGTAGGGTTAGGTTTTTAAATATGTAATATAGTAAATTTAATTTTTAGTTTAATGTAATTTTTAGTATAATAGTTAGGGTAGGTTAATTAGTAGTTTAATATAGTTTAATGTAATTTTAGGATAATAGTTAGGGTAGGTTAATTAATAGTTTAATAAAGTTTAATGTAATTGAAATATAATAGTTAGGATAGGTTAAGTAATAGTTTAATATAGATTATTTTAATTTGAAAGGTAAGTTTAAATTTATTATAAGATAGGGATGAGTTAATATTTAATGTAAAGTTAGTGGGTTGTTAGTTTTAGGGGTTAATAGCTTAATTTATTTTATGGCGTTGTGAGGGGCTGGTGGTTTAGGGGTTAATAGGTTTAGTAAGTGGTAGTGATGTGGAAGGCCAGGGGTTTAGGGGTTAATACATTTATTTAGTTGCGGTGCGCTCCGGGATCAGCGGGATAGGGGTTAATACATTTAGTTAGTTGCGGCGGTGTCGGGGAGCGGCGGAATGAGGGTTAATAACTTTATCAGAGTTGTGGTGGGCTCCGGGAGAAGCAGGATGGGGGTTAATAACTTTATTAGAGTTGCAGTGGGCTCCAGGAGTGGCGGGATAGGGGTTAATAACTTTATTAAAGTTGCAGCGGGGTCCAGGAGCGGCGTGATAGGGGTTAAACATTTTAGTATAGTGGCGGTATTTAGTGACAGGGTATAAATAAAGTTGGGAAAAAGCCGAATAGCAGTGAAATCGATGAATGTTAGTTAACAACAGTCCGCTGCTTATCGCCCTTACTTCGTGCGCCGCTTTTTGACAGTTTTTTTGATAAATAAGACGAGCATATTCAGGTCCGCGGCCACGATGTTAGGCGAGCGTATTGGTGCCGTCGAATGCAGCACAGTTGAAGGCTTGATAAATAGGCATCAATGTATCTAATGGTTTTCCAAATTTATAAATATAACTAACCCCTCATGTTATGTAAATGTAAAATTTGAGGTCATGGGGTGGCCTATAATATACAAGAGGGAAATCACCACTAGCTAATACCCATCACTCTATAACTATACAATTTGTTAATTGTCTCTGGGTTTATTTGACTTGTTCTCCCTTTTTTCTTATATTATTTAGTGGTTATAAACTTTATAAAGTGTTACATATTTTACCTAATTGTTTGCTCAGGTACATAGACGTAATATACTGTGTCTCATGCTTTTAAGTCTGCTCTAGTCAATATATACTTATGAGTAGCTTCTATGATACTTACGTTGGTTTGTTCCAGTCATACAGTTAATTTTTCCCAATATTTATATGTTATTTTATTATTTTACTGTACCAGGGGCCACTTGCCGTAATGGTCATTTTGTTTAAACTTTAAAATCTACATATTTAGTTTAAGTTTGTGTGTCACTCTCACCTAGATTATGAGTTTTGCGTTCGTGTTTTAACACTGAAAAAACGCAGCCATTACGAGTCTTGTCGGTATAGCTGTACCGGAATCCTTTTCGTCGGTAACGCAACGTCAGTCCTGCACTCAAAAAAATAAAGTTTTTCCATTGGATTCCCATAGCGCTGCCATTGCAAGTTTTGCGATGAGGCTAAAATGCTTGCGTTCCAGCCTATACCGACACGATCCGTACCACCATCTGAGACCAGTAGTTAAGAGTTTTACGCAACTAAACTGTTACAAAGTACACTAACACCCATAAACTACATATTAACCCCTAAACCAAGGCCCTCCTGCATTGCAAACACTATATTACACTTATTAACACCTAATCTGCCACCCCGGACATCGCCGCCACTAATAAAATGTATTAACCCCTATTCCGCCGCTTCCCGACATCGTTGCCACTATACTAAAGTTATTAACCCCTATTCCCCCACACCCCAACATTGCCCACACTATAATAAAGGGCATTTTTATGGGCGTTGCCCTTAAAAGGGCATTAAGCTCTTTTCTTGCCCTTAAAAGAGTATTCAGCTCTTTTAAGACAAGCCCAAACCCTAATCTAAAAAAAACCCCACCAAAAAAGCCTTAAAAAAACCTAACACTAACCCCTCTAGGTACTCACAGTTACTGAAGTCTGGCTTGAATGATCTTCATCCCAGAGGCTCCATCTTCATCCAGGCTGCTCCATCTTCATCTATCGAGGGGCCGGAATCTTTTTTATCCCTGCGGAGGCGGAGTGGCCGATGCGTGGAGGCAGAGGTCCAGGCGAAGGTCCAAGGCTGAGGTCCAGACGGAATCCATCGATCCGAAGTGGAGGTCCTCTTCACGCTGCACACTGAGTATCCAAATGCAAGGTACCCCTTTTATACTGGGGGTACCATGGCATTCCTACTGGCTGAAAAATTTAAATCAGCCATTAGGAATTAGAGCTGCTAAAATCCTAAAAGCAGCTCTCATTCCTATTGGCTGATTCGAATTTAAACAGGGTATTAGAATAGGAATAATTTGTATTGTTTTGGATCATTTCGTTTTTTATTTTTTGTAATGTTATTTTTTTTTTTTTTTTGTAATGTTAGGTTTTAGTGTAATGCAGTTTATGTTTTACTTTTATTTCACAGGTAAGTTTGTATTTATTTTAACTAGGTAGTTAGTAAATAGTTAATAACTATATACTAACTAGTCTATCTATAAAAATAAAACCTAAGCTAGCTACAATATAAATATTAGTTATATTGTAGCTATCTTTGGTTTTATTTTTATTTCACAGGTAAGTTTGTTTTTAGTTTTAAATAGGTATTATTTAGTTAATAATTGTAACTTTAATTTAGGTCTATTTTAATTATGTTAAAGTTAGGGGGTGTAAGGTTTAGGGTTAGGGTTACGGTTAGGGTTAGGTTTAGGGTTATGGTTAGGGTTAGGTTAAGGGGTTAATATAGTTTAATTTAGGTTGTTGCTATGTGGGGGCTGGTGGTTTAGGGGTTAATAGGTTTATTTAGTGGTAGTGATGTGGGAGGCCAGAAGTTTAGGGGTTAATAACTTTATTTAGTGGCAGCGATGTTGGGGAGTGGCGGAAAAGGGGTTAATATCTTTATTATAGTGTGGGTGATGTTGGGGTGCGGGGGAATAGGGGTTAATAACTATTATTATAGTGGTGGCGATATCGGGAGCGGCACATTAGGCGTTAATAGATTTATTTCGGTGGCGGCAGTATTGGGAGCGGCAGATTAGGGTTTAATAACATTATGTAGGTGTCAGCAATGTCGGGGAAACAGATTAGGGGTGTTTAGACTTAGGGTTTATGTTAGGGTGTTTTTCCCCATAGGCATCAATGGGGCTGCGTTACAGAGCTTTTCATTCCGCAATTGCAGGTGTTAGTTTTTTTCACTCTCTCCCCATTGTTGTCTTTAGGGAAAGTGTTCACGAGCACGTCAAAGCAGTGCTTGTATTTTGTGCGGTATGGAGATCATCGCAACCATATTGCATGCACAAGCCGGCTTTTCAAAAACTTGTAATGGCAGCATAGCTCAACTTTTATTTTGTTCGTTTCGCATCCTCTATAGTGCAAAACTTATAATCTAGGTGTCTGTTAGTTAATAAGTAGGGTGACCATATTGCCGCTTTAAAAAGGGACACATATGAAAAATACATAAGTCAGGGCTGTTTAAAGAAATGTTTTGTATAAGAACCCTGACATATGTATTTTTCATATGTGTACCTTTTTAAAGCGGCAATATGGTCACCCTATTAATAAGTATATGATAAAAAGTGTGAGCCCCTAACTGTGAATACATCTAACCACAACCTCCTATTAAGTGCAATCAACACTAATCACTAACTAGCCACAGCTATCTCCTCACTATAAACTCTGCTATACTACATGTAACACACTGCATGTAACCCTCCACTACAACCCCATTATTAAAATAACACCTTAAATTTACCCACAACTAAAGATACCCACAGAAATGAACCTTCTCTAAAATAGCCCCCCTAAACATTTAATTTTCTAATTGGACCCCATTACCGCAAACCCTCCATTTCCGTGACCCCCTCCTCCACAGCAAAATACATGTGTCAGGCACTTAAGTAACAATATAATGTTTACACTGCAATTTCATTGGGTAGGGTTAATTTTTTGAAAAAGAGTAAAACACAGAGGTGCCAGTTTAACACCTTAGGTCCATCATGTTAGGTATTACGATTGAGCTAGATTTTACTATTATCTTGAGCCTGCGTGTCTGCCCTTACCCCTAACATTTTTCTGCTAGTCTATCACTTGAATAGCGGTGGCGCAAGTGTTCTGCGCACGGACTGACACACAAGTTTAACTTTAACTTTTACTGCTGATACACTACATTATATTTCCTGTGAAGGAAAGAGGCGTGCCAGTCTATTGTGAGCTTCTTACACATAATTCCATTGGATCCTCATCTTTTTGCCATATCACTTCAGCATCGTGATTGGCTGGATAAATCATACTACAGATTGGCCACTCTCTGACACTCCCTTGTCAGTTAGACGCACCAGCTATAGTTAGACACGGGTTTGTAAATTCATACACACACAGCTGATGCAGTCTTCGCGCCGTGCAACAGAACAAGGTTAAGCTTGATTACTAAGTTACCCTGGGGTTTGTTCTCAAACTAGCAACGATTAGTTGACAATATTTAGCAAGTCAACAATGCTAACATAAGATCTCACAATATTTGAGTTAGTCCACAACGCTAACATAAGATCTTATATAAATATGCATATAAACTATAAGTAAATACCTATGATACTTTGTATCAATTCTCTCTCAAACTTTTTTTTTTTAAACTCGACAGGAATGAGGTTAGTTCACAAACTGATTCTATTAGGCATATATATTTACTACACATTTAGATTAATAGTATGTTTATATTATGATGGCATAACAAATGCTTTTTGTACTTGTACTAAATATACAATTTTAATTCATAGAATTGTTTACATTAGGGGTTATCTATTGAATATTTTTAAAATTGTTTTTAATGTAGTTTTTATTTATGTTTATTGTGGGGATTATCAGAATGTTATGAGCCAACTACAGTTTATATATGTGGTCATTGTTATCATTTTATATGAATCAGTTAACACATGTTTGACATTACCTGACCCTTTTGTGTATATAACTGTTACCAAGCAACCACACTCATTAGATGTGTTATGGGTGCGGTTTGTTAATTGTTAATTGCTTAACCAATTACATCAGTTCTTTTTGTTATAGATTATTTGTTAAATAGCAAGTGTATCACAATGTTTGTTCATAGCCTGATGAAACAGCCCTGAGCAGGCTGAGAAACGCGTCGCTGTATTAATAAAGTTTTTTAAAATTATATACACTTGCTATTGTGTGGCTCATCACTTTATGTGAAAACTACATATTTCTTCCTGGTTTTTGCTGAGGATTGCCTTTGCAGTAGTCTACTGGGTGACATTTTGGTTCCAGCTTGCTGAATTTGCACCCTCAGGTGCAGACTATCTTGTAAGTTTAATCATTCTGGGTCCTACTGTCCTTGTTCAGATGATATTTGGCCATGTTGGTTTGTTTTCTCTTGCTCATTTAGGTATATGATATCTGGGCCTTCTGAGGATTTCCAACTGCCTTTATGCCAAGGACACAGTGAGCTGGACCACTGCAAAAGTTTCAGCCTGCCACATATGCACCAGCTGGGTGCTCTTTGTTTGTGAGTATCCTACTCATCTGTGTTGCTGTGCTTTATTTCTCTGGCGATATTAGGCCATGTTGGCGCCTCTGTGTTTTACTCTTTTTCAGATTTTGTACATCAGGATTGCCATCCTTTGACAGAGTGCTGCCTTTGGATCATCAAGGATATATAGACTTTTATTTTTATTTTAAACAACTTGTTTACTCCATTTTTTTAGGTTTGTTGGTATTGGGTTTTATTTTATTGTATTTTATTTATATTTTATGTTTTATATTAACTTTATCCGGTATTGCCATCTGATTATTTCAATTTAGTATTCTTTTGTATGACCACTTAATAAGGAATATTTACCAGTACATTTCACCAATCATTATGAATATTCACAATAAGGAAACGCCCCCTAAGGGCGTGATGTGTTATTAGTTCACATCACTCTCTCTATATATATTGTACTTCTTTGGCAAACACTAGGGGTAGCTGCATTCTTAATTACATACTAATTTTATATTGTATCTTATTTTTCTAATCTTTGTTTTTATTATTGTCTCAATATGCTTTCCTCCTCTGAAAGAGCAATCAAAAGGGCAAATGCTGAACCACTGAGCCCAACTTCTGAATTATCCAGCCCACCATTGTCTTTGCAATCTTCTTTAAATAAACTGGAGTCTTTACTTAAGACCGAGCACAGACATTGGTGGGATTTGGATACTCTCAAAAAATATAAGAACAAAAATCAAATACCAAGAGGCCTTAGAATGTTCAAAAATTGTTCTTTCAAAAATAATGATGATGTCCTTAGAGATTGGGAAAACGCTCTAAATACTTGTTCTATGACCCTTATGGATATCCTAATAAAACATAGGCAAACACTTGTTGAGGAAGTAGGACTTGAAATAGATAAATTACAACAAGAAATAGAGGTACATAAACTATCCCCACAATTTGAATTATTGAGGAAAGATACTTATGAGAAAGCTGATGATTATCAGCAGCAAATCATCCTCAATAAAAACAAAAAAATGGAAAGAGATAATGAGGATTATTCCAAAGGACAAGTATACATATACAATAGAATTAATAGGACACCTAGATCTACCAATACTACCAACCACTCCAATAATAACAGACACAATACCAATGGAGGGTGGCAAAGAGTAGGGGAAAGATGATGTCACAATTACCAGAGACCACAAAGTAACACTAATACATTACCCACTGGTGGCCACAATTCCTCACACTATCATAGCCCTATACCCAATCTATCTACACCTTCTGAACAAATTAATCACTACTCTCCGCATCACCAATCTGACCCAAGGAGTAGGGATTACACACCCCACAACTCCAAAAATAGAGAATTTAGACCACATCATTCTCATTAAAGAACAAATACTTATACCAATAATCACAATTGGACCACACCCATTGACCACAGTGACAGACGAATGTCCAATCACAATTCAGTATCTTATGACACTGATCAAAGAATACAGCAGAATTATGTACACCCGAATAGGTATCAAATACTTCAGACCCATGGGGAAGAGACTAGTGACAATAATGCTGTAAATCCTATTCCACATACCTCTTTTTTAGGGGTAAGTCATCACTCCCAGGACCAACCAGTATGGCAAGGATATGTGGGGCCTCACTCCTCTCAAAGAACAAAAAGACCACTAGGAAACGAGGAAGTAGAGGTAAATCCGTCACCAGCAAAAAGGAGAAACTAGAGAGACTCCAAAAAGGTATCTTTAATCTGTCATCACACAATCTCACTGATGATGAGATTAGAGTCCTAGGGAAAGGGTTGTCTTTTAGTCCATCCAATCACTTCAATATCTATGAAATATTTGTTGATGTCAATAGCTATGTGAGGAAATTATCCTTACAAAAATATTTTGCAGATAAGAAAAATAAGGATGATAACCTTAGACCCATTGTCACTAACTCAATGGACTCCCATTTATCTGAAGGTTTCATTACCTTTGAACCACATACTCTTATGGAAGATTTGTTTGATGCCTATATTCATACGAATCTGAGGCCTAAATCCACCTTTGTCCCACCTAAGAATGATATTAACCATATCGATATATATGCCAATTTAGTCCTAGAAGATCTGGAAAAATTGGCGAAAAAACAAAAGAAGCTAAGGTATAAGAATAACCTTAACTATAAAGAACGTAAGGCCCTACAGGGTCTCATGAATAGATCCGATTTGGTGATTAGACAGGCGGACAAAGGTGGAGGTATTGTCATACAGAACATACTAGACTACCTTCAAGAGGCTAATCGTATATTAAACGATAAGGATTACTACCAAGTTTTATGTGGTGATCCCACGGTTCGTTATTTTGATCAACTTAAAAATATGTTACAGAAAGGTCTGGATATGGGTATAATGAATAAATCAGAAAGAGATTTCTGCCTCCCTAAATACCCATGTACGGCATTTTACTATCACTTGAAAAAAGTCCACAAGGACCCCCTAAAACCTCAAGGTAGACCAATTATTGCAGGTATAGGAAGTCTCACTGACTCCCTATCTGCATATATTGATCATTTCTTGCAGAAATTTGTCACTACTCTTCCATCATATATCAAGGACTCTACGGATTTACTACTCAAATTACAAAATTGTGTCCTTGATGAGCACTGCTGGTGGGTCACTTGTGATGTAGGGGCTCTATACTCCAATATACAACATGACCTAGGAATCCAAGCAGTTCGGTCCTATCTTGAACAAGATATCTACATGCCAGCACAGCAAGTAGATTTCATCATTGAACTAATACGTTTCATACTCAGCCATAACTATTTTATGTATCAAAGTAGATATTATCTACAAACCAAAGGGACGGCCATGGGCACCAGGTTCACCCCAAGCTTTGCGAATCTATTTATGGGTAGTTTTGAACATACCTACAGGGAGTGCAGAATTATTAGGCAAATGAGTATTTTGACCACATCATCCTCTTTATGCATGTTGTCTTACTCCAAGCTGTATAGGCTCGAAAGCCTACTACCAATTAAGCATATTAGGTGATGTGCATCTCTGTAATGAGAAGGGGTGTGGTCTAATGACATCAACACCCTATATCAGGTGTGCATAATTATTAGGCAACTTCCTTTCCTTTGGCAAAATGGGTCAAAAGAAGGACTTGACAGGCTCAGAAAAGTCAAAAATCGTGAGATATCTTGCAGAGGGATGCAGCACTCTTAAAATTGCAAAGCTTCTGAAGCGTGATCATCGAACAATCAAGTGTTTCATTCAAAATAGTCAACAGGGTCGCAAGAAGCGTGTGGAAAAACCAAGGCACAAAATAACTGCCCATGAACTGAGAAAAGTCAAGCGTGCAGCTGCCAAGATGCCACTTTCCACCAGTTTGGCCATATTTCAGAGCTGCAACATCACTGGAGTGCCCAAAAGCACAAGGTGTGCAATACTCAGAGACATGGCCAAGGTAAGAAAGGCTGAAAGACGACCACCACTGAACAAGACACACAAGCTGAAACGTCAAGACTGGGCCAAGAAATATCTCAAGACAGATTTTTCTAAGGTTTTATGGACTGATGAAATGAGAGTGAGTCTTGATGGGCCAGATGGATGGGCCCGTGGCTGGATTGGTAAAGGGCAGAGAGCTCCAGTCTGACTCAGATGCCAGCAAGGTGGAGGTGGAGTACTGGTTTGGGCTGGTATCATCAAAGATGAGCTTGTGGGGCCTTTTCGAGTTGAGGATGGAGTCAAGCTCAACTCCCAGTCCTACTGCCAGTTTCTGGAAGACACCTTCTTCAAGTAGTGGTACAGGAAGAAGTCTGCATCCTTCAAGAAAAACATGATTTTCATGCAGGACAATGTTCCATCACACGCGTCCAAGTACTCCACAGCGTGGCTGGCAAGAAAGGGTATAAAAGAAGAAAATCTAATGACATGGCCTCCTTGTTCACCTGATCTGAACCCCATTGAGAACCTGTGGTCCATCATCAAATGTGAGATTTACAAGGAGGGAAAACAGTACACCTCTCTGAACAGTGTCTGGGAGGCTGTGGTTGCTGCTGCACGCAATGTTGATGGTGAACAGATCAAAACACTGACAGAATCCATTGATGGCAGGCTTTTGAGTGTCCTTGCAAAGAAAGGTGGCTATATTGGTCACTGATTTGTTTTTGTTTTGTTTTTGAATGTCAGAAATGTATATTTGTGAATGTTGAGATGTTATATTGGTTTCACTGGTAAAAATAAATAATTGAAATGGGTATATATTTGTTTTTTGTTAAGTTGCCTAATAATTATGCACAGTAATAGTCACCTGCACACACAGATACCCCCCTAAAATAGCTATAACTAAAAACAAACTAAAAACTACTTCCAAAACTATTCAGCTTTGATATTAATGAGTTTTTGGGTTCATTGAGAACATGGTTGTTGTTCAATAATAAAATGAATCCTCAAAAATACAACTTGCCTAATAATTCTGCACTCCCTGTATATCTATGATGCTCGGTTTGCGGCGAACCTGGTGTTCTATGGCCGTTACATAGACGACCTGCTGTTTATTTTCAAAGGGTCAAGGGATGATATTAGTGCTTTTGTTGACCATCTAAATAACAACACTTTTGGAGTATCTTTTACTAATAATATCCAACGTGAAGAAATAGAATTTCTTGATCTCACCCTAGGGCGAACCCCTGAAGGTAGAGTCCAATCCAAAACTTATTTCAAAAGTGTGGATTGCAATAGCTTTCTACATTTTGAAAGCAACCATTTCAAATGCTGGAAGATGAACGTCCCATACGGACAGCTAAAGAGGATTAGAAGAAATTGTTCACGAATGGAAGATTTTGATGTACAGGCTCAGGTTATTGGAACTAGATTCCTAGAGAAAGGATATCCTAAAGATCTAATAGATCGTGAAATAAACAGAGTCAGACAAGAAGATAGGTCATGTTATTTTAATAACAAACCAAAGGAAAAAGCAAAATTCAAAGAAAGTAATCCACCATTGTTCATTACCAAATATAACTCCAACCATCAAGCTATTTCCAAAATTCTTAACAAACATTGGCTGGTTTTAACCCAAGATCCGACTCTTACCAAAATAATAGGCAATAAGCCAAAGGTGGTTTTCAGGAGAGCACCAACCCTCAAGACGGCTCTGGCCCCTAGCAAGGTGGTCAGAGATAAATATCAAGATAACAGTCAAAGCACTAACCCAATAAATAGGAATATTCCTCCAAATAGAATATCCAAATGCTGTAGGAAACGATGTGGAATGTGCAAATTCATTCTTATAGGGCGACAAGTTTTCAATCACATACCACAGGAGAAATTTTTAAAATAAAAGGTTATATGACACATGAGTCATCTTTCGTCATATACCTCCTGAGTTGTTACTGTGGGGTTCAATACGTTGGACGCACCTGTCGCAAGGTGAAAAAGAGATGGAGCGAACACTCATATAACATCAATAAAAAGTCCAAATCCCACAGTGTCTCTAGACACTCTTATATATGCCATAGTAATCTTAAAAATCCGATGAAAATTATGCCAATAGAGATTATTTCCAGAGCTCTACCTGATGCTTTCTCTACTCTTCGTAAAAGAGAGAGTTTCTGGATTAGAAAATTAAAGACACTCCAACCAGACGGTCTTAATGAAAATTATGATATGGCAGTTTTTTTAACCAGTTCATTAAGATCTCTGTTATTGCGATACCCATAATTAAACAGGGTACATCCATCTAATCATATTCGACATCTAGGATGAAGTCTGTCTGTAAATTTACACAATTACTCTGACATACACAACTAACTTTATCTATCTCACATAAATATATGTATACTATAATGTTATCTCTTGTTACACTTATAAGGGAAAATATTATCAGATATGAATTGTATCACTATTTTATATTTTAGTCACATTTAGTCATTACCCTATTGGAATATAGGAAATGTATTTATTAATCGTTCACTATACCCTTATGTGAAGATTGTTATCACTGCTATATAGGACCCATCACCATACCTTAGCTGTAAGTGTCACCAACACTTAGTGGCAAGTGTCATTAATATATAGGGAGTACTAATCCACTATTCATATTATTCACTTATCACATTTTACTTAATCTCATCAAGATTGATGAGATTTGTAGGATAATCTATAAGATTTTATGACCAAGATCATCCTGCATAACACTCAAATGCTCACAGCACCAGCACATAGTTTTTCACACTTTATTAGAAATTATCCACACAGTATTCTACATACTTTCTCAATATATACTCTCATATTTCACAATTTATTTTTAATTGTTCCTGTACTCACCAGTAGCACACATTCACATACTATCTAATACTATTGTCCACGAGCTAGATAATTAACACACTGGTTATATTAGTGTTATATTTCTATTTTTTATTTTTTATATTTTTCTTATTTTCACTGACAACCCATTCCCTTGTCTCTTATTTCTACTATGGGAATTGATCAATTAATTAATATATATCTATTCTATTACTATATATATATATATATATATATATATATATATATATATATATATATATATTAGTCCTTTACACTAGTAAATCACTCTCTATTATACGGACACCTTAGGTCCATCATGTTAGGTATTACGATTGAGCTAGATTTTACTATTATCTTGAGCCTGCGTGTCTGCCCTTACCCCTAACATTTTTCTGCTAGGCTATCACTTGAATAGCGGTGGCGCAAGTGTTCTGCGCACGGACTGACACGCAAGTTTAACTTTAACTTTTACTGCTGATACACTACATTATATTTCCTGTGAAGGAAAGAGGCGTGCCAATCTATTGTGAGCTTCTTACACATAATTCCATTGGATCCTCATCTTTTTGCCATATCACTTCAGCATTGTGATTGGCTGGATAAATCATACTACAGATTGGCCACTCTCTGACACTCCCTTGTCAGTTAGACGCACCAGCTATAGTTAGACACGGGTTTGTAAATTCATACACACACAGCTGATGCAGTCTTCGCGCCGTGCAACAGAACAAGGTTAAGCTTGATTACTAAGTTACCCTGGGGTTTGTTCTCAAACTAGCAACGATTAGTTGACAATATTTAGCAAGTCAACAATGCTAACATAAGATCTCACAATATTTGAGTTAGTCCACAACGCTAACATAAGATCTTATATAAATATGCATATAAACTATAAGTAAATACCTATGATACTTTGTATCAATTCTCTCTCAAACCTTTTTTTTTTTTTTTTTTTAAACTCGACAGGAATGAGGTTAGTTCACAAACTGATTCTATTAGGCATATATATTTACTACACATTTAGATTAATAGTATGTTTATATTATGATGGCATAACAAATGCTTTTTGTACTTGTACTAAATATACAATTTTAATTCATAGAATTGTTTACATTAGGGGTTATCTATTGAATATTTTTAAAATTGTTTTTAATGTAGTTTTTATTTATGTTTATTGTGGGGATTATCAGAATGTTATGAGCCAACTACAGTTTATACATGTGGTCATTGTTATCATTTTATATGAATCAGTTAACACATGTTTGACATTACCTGACCCTTTTGTGTATATAACTGTTACCAAGCAACCACACTCATGAGATGTGTTATGGGTGCGGTTTGTTAATTGTTAATTGCTTAACCAATTACATCAGTTCTTTTTGTTATAGATTATTTGTTAAATAGCAAGTGTATCACAATGTTTGTTCATAGCCTGATGAAACAGCCCTGAGCAGGCTGAGAAACGCGTCGCTGTATTAATAAAGTTTTTTAAAATTATATACACTTGCTATTTTGTGGCTCATCACTTTATGTGAAAACTACATATTTGTTCCTGGTTTTTGCTGAGGATTGCCTTTGCAGTAGTCTACTGGGTGACATTTTGGTTCCAGCTTGCTGAAATTGCACCCTCAGTTGCAGACTATCTTGTAAGTTTAATCATTCTGGGTCCTACTGTCCTTGTCCAGATGATATTTGGCCATGTTGGTTTGTTTTCTCTTGCTCATTTAGGTATATGATATCTGGGCCTTCTGAGGATTTCCAACTGCCTTTATGCCAAGGACACAGTGAGCTGGACCACTGCAAAAGTTTCAGCCTGCCACATATGCACCAGCTGGGTGCTCTTTGTTTGTGAGTATCCTACTCATCTGTGTTGCTGTGCTTTATTTCTCTGGCGATATTAGGCCATGTTGGCGCCTCTGTGTTTTACTCTTTTTCAGATTTTGTACATCAGGATTGCCATCCTTTGACAAAGTGCTGCCTTTGGATCATCAAGGATATATAGACTTTTATTTTTATTTTAAACAACTTGTTTACTCCATTTTTTTAGGTTTGTTGGTATTGGGTTTTATTTTATTGTATTTTATTTATATTTTATGTTTTATATTAACTGTATCCGGTATTGCCATCTGATTATTTCAATTTAGTATTCTTTTGTATGACCACTTAATAAGGAATATTTACCAGTACATTTCACCAATTGTTGTGAATATTCACAATAAGGAAGCGCCCCCTAAGGGCGTGATGTGTTATTAGTTCACATCACTCTCTCTATTTATAGGGTTAATTTTTTGTTGGGGTGGATGTTGACAATGGAAGTCACAAGGGGGCTTAATTTAGAGGTTGGGGTAGAAGTTATTGTTAATGGTATTGATGGGTCCAAGTAATAAGAAGTTAGGAAATATTAAGATCAGATGTTTGGATAGAGTCTATTGCTCTATTGCTCAGTGTAGCATATTCACTGTTACTTCTTAGAAGTGGCTTTTTAAAGTTCAAGTGTTATACCACGCAAGCCACTAATGGTAGTGACAGTTTGGCAAAAAAGTTGCAGAACTGTTTCTAGCAGTAGAATGTCCAATAGAATATGGCCTTACATTTGTTTTGTTGTTTCTTTCTATGGCTATGGTATACACTGTGCATCTGTTTTGTAAAATGCTTCAGCTGATAAATTGGTGTGCACTGAGATTTTCTCCCAATTGTAAGTTTCCATTCTATCTAAAATCCTTGTATCTCATAGGGCTAAAGATACACAGTCATGTTACAATTAATTTAATATAAAACAGAATGTATCTAAGATATTTTTTTAACTTTCTTTTCAAACTACTGCTGATTAGAAGCCTTAATTATTTGTATGGCAAGATATTACAAATGGGCTACATTTCTATATTCAATTACTGCTACATGATTTTTCATCTTAGGTTTTTCACTGCATGTTTGATAATTTTACAATTAAAATGCTGTATAATGAAACTAGAATTTGATTCCCTTCCTTTGTGGGGGAAAATGCTTACTATTTGTGAATTAATCACATAAATGCTAGTTTACAATTGCTATTGATAAATGCATTTGAGTACAGTGCTAAATAATCATATATTGATGCAGCTTTTATTGAATTCTTATATGGATTATAGAAAATTAAAACAACGTTAGGAAACATTTGTTAATACATATCCCATTTTCTCTGTATGCTTCTATCTCTTCTGTACTTGTGTCAATCCCTTTCTTTGTCTTACTCTAGCCTCAGTGGACTGGAGCTAGGTCAATCAGATTTACATGGCAAATTGGTGACTTTTTGCTCTGTTTACTAAACTACTGCAATCAATAATAGGAACTGCCATTTTAATTAGAAAGAGAATTTGCATTAGACTACAATTTAAAAGCAAAATAAAATTATAAAAACAAATAAAATACTGTTAGAAAAAGTGATATAACATGATTTTTAAGTAGCCTTTCTCTAGAATGTTCTTAGAACTTTGTCAAAGTAAAAGATAGGTCCACAAAGAAAAACGTAGCGATAGCATGGGTGTTAGTTGTTTTGTTTTTTTACATTGTGCGTGCTCCATTGAAGTCTATTGGAGAATACATTAACGCGGTTGCGATATTCAAAATTTTACTTTTTGAGGGTGTCGGGGTTTTGCTTGAGCACTAACTTTTTACTTTCAACTCATAATAAGATTGCAACCCGATGCGGGCAAAAGTTAACTCGTGAGCAGGAGTGATAAATAGCACTCCACTCATAATTTACCCCACAGTGGGCTGATCTTGTAGGAAGTGATCTTGTAGGACGTGAATACCTCATTATGTTATCTAATTTTTTGTAAGGCCATAGAGAGGACTATGGAATATTAACATTTTAGCATCTCTCTGTCACAGCCCCGCACGGGTTATGTAACCAAAACTTAAATTCAGATATGTTCAGTATGGGTGTGGATATAATTGGCAACATCAGCTATTTCAAATGGGAAAATAAAAGTAAAGGAGCCAATTATAAACAGTTTAATACACTCCAGTAGGTAAAATGCATACTTGGGCACACATAAAAAGGGAGAAAATATTAGTGTGCACTGTCCCTTTAACAACACATTTATGGGGCTATATTTCACTTATCACTTTTCACCAGCTAAATGGAGATGGTAAACCCAAAAACTTCACCTTTTGAAAAATTACTGATTGATCAATTGTTTTTTTTTAATTAAATCTTTTTTATTGAGGTTTTGCATAGTTATAGACAAACACAAATAAGTAACACATTTCACATAGAACATAATATAATAGTAAGAAGATAGCAGAATGAGTAAAATTCCAGGTAAATAGTATAGTATGAGCCTCTGAAACCTGAGTTTTGTATTTTTAACAGCTTTCATAGATGACTAATTTTCCAGCCTCTTGTATACTAATTGATATAGGACAGAGCGATAAATTATGATAGTCATATCAAAGGCCCTATAGTGCCCAAAAGCACATAGGAGTTATAAGTTTAGCAGCGGGCAAACACTGCTAAAGATGTATACTCTAAGCGTTAATAGTAAGATGTAAACTTGCTTAAGATCCAAGAAGGTGATACTAGAGGGGTATGGAGGGTTTAGGTATAGGAGGAACTGTGAGAATATGATTTAATTTGGAGGGAATTGTGACAAGGTAGAATAAACTAGCTTATTATGACAAGACTTGCTATGGGTCCATGTAGTCTTTTGGATATGTCACCCACACAGTTGGGGAATTCTACAGAGGTGTGCTAGTATATGCATACGCTCAATTGAGGTGACCCATGTCCATTTTAGTGATGATGAATATGGAGTATTTAATTAAGCCAAATAGCTAGTGGATGTGAGGTAGGTTGTAGTAACTATTTTTTGCATAGTTCAAAGCTTCAGAATATAGAGATAGTGCTATAGGGGTCTACCGCATTAATATGCACGTCACCTGTACCTCAAGTTACCCCCTTATACAGATTAGTACCACAGGTTGCTGGGAGTCTCATTAAAATCATCTTTTATATGCAAATTGAAACTTGATAAAGCAGAAACGAGGTAATATTAACAGATAACAAGCATTATCAAATTCTGAGTTATACTCTGAGCACTAACAGTGAAATGTAAACTTGCTTAAGAACCCAGAAAGTGTTACTAAAGGGGTATGGTGGGTATTGATACTATATAAATATGCTTAATCTGGAGGGAGTTGTGACACGGCGGAGTAAACTAGCTTATTGTGACAAAGCAAGGAAACTTGCTATAGGTCCATATAGCCTACGTGTCGCCCACACAGTTGGATAATTCTACAGGTGTATGCCAGTATATACATAAGCTTGATTGAGGTGACCTATTTTCACTTTTATGATGATGAATGTGGAGTATTTGATTAAGCCTATTAACTAGTGAGTGGAAGGCAGGTAGCTGTATCTATTGTTTATATAGTTTAGAGCATTAGAGTATGTAGAGAGTGCTACAGGGTCCCACAATGATAATATACACATGAACTGCACCTCACACTAACCCCTTGCACAAATTAGTACCACAGGTTGCTGGAAGTCACATTAAAATTACCTTATACATATAAATTGAAACTTGATGATAAATTGAAAAGCGCTCAGCCAAAAGAAACCACCAGGATGCAGAGAAGCTGCATCCAGGCTGATTCTGAAAATGGCAGGGTGGTGAAAGATTCTTTTACCACCCTGCTATTTTTGGAATCCACCTGGATGCAGCGTAGGCAAACCCGAAGCCTTGTCTAAATATGTTTATGTATGTATATATATATATATATATATATATATATATATGTACATATGTAATTATGTATTTTTTATATATATATATACTATAATCTTGTTTGTAACGCGTCTGTCGCCAGTTATGCACGCATCCACAAAGGAATGCTTGTCAAAACAATCCACCTGGATGCAGTGAAGCTGCATCCAGGTGGATTCTGAAAATTGCATGGGGGTGAAAGAATCCACCGCAGGTAAATTCTTTCACTACCCTGCTATTTTCGGAATCCACCTGGATGCAACGTAGGCAAACCCGAAAA
Organism: Bombina bombina; assembly: GCF_027579735.1. NCBI lineage: Eukaryota > Metazoa > Chordata > Amphibia > Anura > Bombinatoridae > Bombina > Bombina bombina. Next base: position 680,407,108 of record NC_069501.1, on the reverse strand, counting down.
CTTAAAAAAAACCATGAAACCGCCCGCAAAAAATAACTAAAAAACACGTAACCGCCCGCAAGAAATAAAAATAAAAACACGTAACCGCCCACACGAAGTATAACAAAAAAACCTAACTTCCCACACAAAGTATTAAAGGGACAGTCAACACCAGAATTTTTGTTGTTTAAAAAGAAAGATAATCCCTTTATTACCCATTCCCCAGTTTTGCATAACCAACACAGTTATAATAATACACGTTTTACCTCTGTAATTATCGTGTATCTAAGCTTCTGCTGACTGCCCCCTTATTTCAGTTATTTTGACAGACATGCAGTTTAGCCAATCAGTGCTCAGTCCTAGGTCACTTTACGTGCATGAGCTCAATGTTATCTATATGAAACATGTGAACTAATGCCCTCTAGTGGTCAAAATGTATTCAGATTAGAGGCAGTCTTCAAGGTCTAAGGAATTAGCATATGAACCTCCTACTTTTAGCTTTCAACTAAGAATAACAAGAGAACAAAGCAAAATTGGTGATAAAAGTAAATTGGGAAGTTGTTTAAAATTGCATACCCTATTTAAAACATGAAAGTTTTTTTTGGACTTGACTGTCCCTTTAACAAACACCTAAACCATCAACCCCCACATCACAAAACAATAAAGTAATTAACCCCTAATCCGCAAATAACATAATTAAAATATTAACACCTTAACCGCCAACCACCCACATCACAATAAATCTAATTAACCTATTAACCACTAAACCGCAAAACCCCCTTATCGCAAAAAAACTATTAACTCTTCAACCACCAACCCCCACACATCGCAATAAACCTAATTAAACTATTAACCCCTAAACCGCCAAGCCCCCATATCACAATAACCTAAATTAACCTATTAACCCCTAAACCACCAAACCCCCACATAGCAATAACTCTAATTAACCTATTAACACCAAAACCGCCAAACCCCCACATCGCTATAACCTTACTTAATATATTAACCCCTATACCGCCAACCCCCCCTCAACACAAATAACTCATTTAATTACTAAGCCCCCTAACCAAACACCAACTAAATTAACCCCAATTACTACTAAATTACAATTAAAATAAAAAAAAACTAACATTAAATTACAAAAAATAAAAAATTCTAACATTACAGAAAAAAATAAACAAAATTAACAAAAATATTTTTTATATATACCTAATCCCTATGAAAATAAAAAGCCCCACTAATAAAAACACGCCCTAATCTAAACTACCAATAGCCCTGAAAAGGGCCTTTTGTAGGGCATTTCCCTAAGTTAAACAAATCTTTTACCTCTAAAAAAGACTAAGTCCCCCCTAACAGTAAACCCCCCACCTAACCCCCCAAAATAAAAATCCTAACACTATAAAAAACTAAACTACCCATGACCTTAAAAGGGCATTCAGCTCTTTTAATATATCCTTAAAAGGGCAATCAGCTCTTTTTCAAGCCCCAAAAAAACCTAATCGAAAAAACCACCACCCCAACAATTAAAATAAAAAAGCCTAAACCTAAGCCACAAATAGGTACTCACTGTTCCTGAAGTCTGGCGGAGAAGGTCTTCTTCCAGAGGGATCCATCATCTTCTATCTTCATCTGGAGTGAAGGCGGCGCGGAGCGGAGGTGCGGAGCTGTGTTCCCAATGCCTGGATCCTCAATGCTAGTGGTCCTCGGCAGCGGAAGTCCTCAGCGGCGTAGAGGCTCCTCTTCATGCGATCGTCCAATGCACAATGAAGATTGATTGCAAGGTACCCCATATTTATTGGGGTACCTTGCATTCCTATTGGCTAAAATTTTGAAATCAGCCAATAGGATGAGAGCTACTAAAATCCTATTGATATCAGCAGCCAATAGAATTTCAGTAGCTCTAATCCTATTGGCTGATTTAAAATTTCAGCCAATAGGAATGCAAGGTACCTCAAATTGATTGTGGTACCTTGCGTTCATTCTTCAGTGTACGACGTACATCGGATGAAGAGGAGCCTCCATGCCACCAAGAAATGCCACCGTCGAAGACCGCCGCTGAGGACTGCCGCCTTTGAGGACCACCGCTGAGGATCCACACAGCTCTGCACCTCCTATTAACTCTTAAACCACCAACCCCCCACATCGCAATAAACCTAATTAAATAATTAACCCCTAAACCGCCAAGCCCCCATATCACAATAACCTAAATTAACCTATTAACCCCTAAACTACCAAACCCCCACATAGCAATAACCTTAATAACCTATTAACCCCCAAACCGCCAAACCCCCACATCGCTATAACCCTACTTAATATATTAACCCCTATACTGCCAACCCTCCCACAACACAAATAACTCATTTAATTACTAAGCCCCCTAACCAAACACCAACTAAATTAACCCCAATTACTACTAAATTACAATTAAAATAAAAAAACTAACATTAAATTACAAAATATAAAAAAATCTAACATTACAGAAAAAAATAAACAAAATTAACACAAATAAAAAAAAATTATACCTAATCCCTATGAAAATAAAAAGCCCCCCGAAATAAAAACACCCCCTAATCTAAACTACCAATAGCCCTGAAAAGGGCCTTTTGTAGGGCATTTCCCTAAGTTCAACAACTCTTTTACCTCTAAAAAATACTAAGTCCCCCCTAACAGTATATTTATTGGCGTACCTTGCATTCCTATTGGCTGAAATTTTGAAATCAGCCAATTGGATGAGAGCTACTAAAATCTTATTGATTTCAACAGCCAATAGAATTTCAGTAGCTCTAATCCTATTGGCTGATTTCAAAATTTCAGCCAATAGGAATGCAAGGTACCTTAAATTGATTGCGGTACCTTGCATTCATTCTTCAGTGTACGACATACATCAGATGAAGAGGAGCCTCCATGCCACCGAGGAATGCCACCGCCGAGGACTGCCGCTGTTGAGGACCACCGCTGAGGATCCAGGGATCAGGAACACAGCTCCGCACCTCCGCTCTGTGCCGCCTTCACTCTGGATGAAGATAGAAGAATACCTTCTCTGCTGGACTTCAGGAACAGTGAGTTCCTATTTGGGGCTTAGGTTTAGGCTTTTTTATTTTAATTTTTGGGGTGTTTTTTTTTTAGATTAGGGGTTTTTTGGGCTTGAAAAGAGCCGATTGCCCTTTTAAGGGTGGTAAAAGAGCTGATTGCCCTTTTAAGGTTAATGCCCATACAAATGCCAATACAAATGCCCCTTAAGGGGCAATGTGTAGTTTATTTTTTTTAGTGTTAGATTTTTTATTTTGGGGGGTTTGGTGGGTGGGTTCTTTTTACTGTTAGGGGGGACTTAGTATTTTTTTAGAGGTAAAATAGCTTTCTAACGTAGAATAATGCCCTACAAAAGGCCATTTTAAGGGCTATTGGTAGTTTAATATTAGATTAGGGGGTGCTTTTATTTTGGGGGGGGGGTTTATTTTTATGGGGGTATTAGTTTAGGTTTAAATTTTTTACTTTGGATACAGTTGCAAGAAAAAGTATGTGAACACTTTGGAATGATATGGATTTCTGCAGAAATTGGTCATAAAATGTGATCTGATCATCATCTAAGTCACAACAATAGACAATCACAGTCTGCTTAAACTAATAACACACAAAGAATGAAATGTTGCCATGTTTTTATTGAACACACCATGTAAACATTCACAATGCAGGTGGAAAAAGTATGTGAACCCCTAGACTAATGACATCTCCAAGAGCTAATTGGAGTGAGATGTCAGCCAACTGGAGTCCAATCAATGAGATGAGATTGGAGGTGTTGGTTACAGCTGCCCTGCCCTATAAAAAACCACACACCAGTTCTGGGTTTGCTTTTCACAAGAAGCATTGCCTGATGTGAATGATGCCTCGCACAAAAGAGCTCTCAGAAGACCTACGATTAAGAATTGTTGACTTGCATAAAGCTGGAAAGGGTTATAAAAGTATCTCCAAAAGCCTTGCTGTTCATCAGTCCACGGTAAGACAAATATAAATGGAGAAAGTTCAGAACTGCTGCTACTCTCCCTAGAAGAGGCCGTCCTGTAAAAATGACTGCAAGAGCACAGCGCAGACTGCTCAATGAGTTGAAGAAGAATCCTAGAGTGTCAGCTAAAGACTTACAAAAGTCACTGGCAAATGCTAACATCCCTGTTAGCGAATCTACAATACGTAAAACACACAAAGAATGGATTTCATGGGAGGATACCACAGAGGAAGCCACTGCTGTCCAAACAAAACATTGCTGCACATTTACAGTTTGCACAAGAGCACCTGGATGTTCCACAGCAGTACTGGCAAAATATTCTGTGGACAGATGAAACCAAAGTTGAGTTGTTTGGAAGAAACACACAACACTATGGCCTAGATTTGGAGTTCGGCGGTAGCCGTCAAAACCAGCGTTAGAGGCTCCTAACGCTGGTTTTGGCCGCACGCTGGTATTTGGAGTCAGTGATTAAAGGGTCTAACGCTCACTTTTCAGCCGCGACTTTTCCATACCGCAGATCCCCCTACGCCATTTGCGTAGCCTATCTTTTCAATGGGATCTTTCTAACGCTGGTATTTAGAGTCGTTTCTGAAGTGAGCGTTAGAGCTCTAACGACAAGATTCCAGCCGCCTGAAAATAGCAGGAGTTAAGAGCTTTCTGGCTAACGCCGGTTTATAAAGCTCTTAACTACTGTACCCTAAAGTACACTAACACCAATAAACTACCTATGTACCCCTAAACCGAGGTCCCCCCACATCGCCGCCACTCTATTTAAATTTTTAACCCCTAATCTGCCGACCGCCACCTACGTTATACTTATGTACCCCTAATCTGCTGCCCCTAACCCCGCCGACCCCTATATTATATTTCTTAACCCCTAACTTGCCCCCCACAACGTCGCCGCAAGCTACTTAAAATAATTAACCCCTAATCTTCCGACCGCAAATCGCCGCCACCTACGTTATCCCTATGTACCCCTAATCTGCTACCCCTAACATCGCCGACCCCTATATTATATTTATTAACCCCTAATCTGCCCCCCTCAACGTCGCCGACACCTGCCTACACTTATTAACCCCTAATCTGCCGAGCGGACCTGAGCGCTACTATAATAAAGTTATTAACCCCTAACCCGCCTCACTAACCCTATCATAAATAGTATTAACCCCTAATCTGCCCTCCCTAACATCGCCGACACCTAACTTCAATTATTAACCCCTAATCTGCCGACCGGAGCTCACCGCTATTCTAATAAATGTATTAACCCCTAAAGCTAAGTCTAACCCTAACACTAACACCCCCCTAAGTTAAATATAATTTTTATCTAACGAAATAAATTAACTCTTATTAAATAAATGATTCCTATTTAAAGCTAAATACTTACCTGTAAAATACATCCTAATATAGCTACAATATAAATTATATTTATATTATAGCTATTTTAGGATTAATATTTATTTTACAGGTAACTTTGTAATTATTTTAACCAGGTACAATAGCTATTAAATAGTTAAGAACTATTTAATAGTTACCTAGTTAAAATAATAACAAAATTACCTGTAAAATAAGTCCTAACCTAAGATATAATTAAACCTAACACTACCCTATCAATAAAATAATTAAATAAACTACCTACAATTACCTACAATTAACCTAACACTACACCATCAATAAATTAATTAAATACAATTCCTACAAATAAATACAATTAAATAAACTAGCTAAAGTACAAAAAATAAAAAAGATCTAAGTTACAGAAAATAAAAAAATATTTACAAACATAATAAAAATATTACAACAATTTTAAACTAATTACACCTACTCTAAGCCCCCTAATAAAATAACAAAGCCCCCCAAAATAAAAAATTCCCTACCCTATTCTAAATTAAAAAAGTTACAAGCTCTTTTACCTTACCAGCCCTGAACAGGGCCCTTTGCGGGGCATGCCCCAAGAATTTCAGCTCTTTTGCCTGTAAAAGAATAAATACAATACCCCCCCCCCAACATTACAACCCACCACCCACATACCCCTAATCTAACCCAAACCCCCCTTAAATAAACCTAACACTAAGCCCCTGAAGATCTTCCTACCTTGTCTTCACCATACCAGGTTCACCGATCCGTCCTGAAGAGCTCCTCCGATGTCCTGATCCAAGCCCAAGCGGGGGCTGAAGAGGTCCATGATCCGGTCAAAGTCTTCATCCAAGCGGGGCAGAAGAGGATCTTCCATCCGATTGAAGTCATCATCCAGGCGGCATCTTCGATCTTCTTCCATCCGGAGCGAAGCGGCAGGATCCTGAAGACATCCAGCGCGGAACATCCATCCGGACCGACGACTGAACGACGAATGACTGTTCCTTTAAGGGACGTCATCCAAGATGGCGTCCCTCGAATTCCGATTGGCTGTTCCGATCAGCCAATAGAATGCGAGCTCAATCTGATTGGCTGATTGGATCGGCCAATCGGATTGAACTAGATTCTGATTGGCTGATTCCATCAGCCAATCAGAAAATTCCTACCTTAATTCCGATTGGCTGATAGAATCCTATCAGCCAATCGGAATTCGAGGGACGCCATCTTGGATGACGTCCCTTAAAGGAACAGTCATTCGTCGTTCAGTCGTCGGTCCGGATGGATGTTCCGCGTTGGATGTCTTCAGGATCCTGCCGCTTCGCTCCGGATGGAAGAAGATCGAAGATGCCGCCTGGATGATGACTTCAATCGGATGGAAGATCCTCTTCTGCCCCGCTTGGATGAAGACTTTGACCGGATCATGGACCTCTTCAGCCCCCGCTTGGGCTTGGATCAGGACATCGGAGGAGCTCTTCAGGACGGATCGGTGAACCTGGTATGGTGAATACAAGGTAGGAAGATCTTCAGGGGCTTAGTGTTAGGTTTATTTAAGGGGGGTTTGGGTTAGATTAGGGGTATGTGGGTGGTGGGTTGTAATGTTGGGGGGGGGGGAGTATTGTATTTATTCTTTTACAGGCAAAAGAGCTGAAATTCTTGGGGCATGCCCCGCAAAGGGCCCTGTTCAGGGCTGGTAAGGTAAAAGAGCTTGTAACTTTTTTAATTTAGAATAGGGTAGGGAATTTTTTATTTTGGGGGGCTTTGTTATTTTATTAGGGGGCTTAGAGTAGGTGTAATTAGTTTAAAATTGTTGTAATATTTTTATTATGTTTGTAAATATTTTTTTATTTTCTGTAACTTAGTTCTTTTTTATTTTTTGTACTTTAGTTAGTTTATGTAATTGTAGTTATTTGTAGCAATTGTATTTAATTTATTTATTGATAGTGTAGTGTTAGGTTAATTGTAGGTAATTGTAGGTAGTTTATTTAATTATTTTATTGATAGTGTAGTGTTAGTTTTAATTATAACTTAGGTTAGGATTTATTTTACAGGTAAATTTGTTATTATTTTAACTAGGTAACTATTAAATAGTTCTTAACTATTTAATAGCTATTGTACCTGGTTAAAATAATTACAAAGTTGCCTGTAAAATAAATATTAATCCTAAAATAGCTATAATATGATTATAATTTATATTGTAGCTATATTAGGATTTATTTTACAGGTAAGTATTTAGCTTTAAATAGGAATAATTTATTTAATAAGAGTTAATTTATTTTGTTAGATTTAAATTATATTTAACTTAGGGGGGTGTTAGTGTTAGGGTTAGACTTAGCTTTAGGGGTTAATACATTTATTAGAATAGCGGTGAGCTCCGGTCGGCAGATTAGGGGTTAATAATTGAAGTTAGGTGTCGGCGATGTTAGGGAGGGCAGATTAGGGGTTAATACTATTTATGATAGGGTTAGTGAGGCGGATTAGGGGTTAATACATTTATTATAGTAGCGCTCAGGTCCACTCGGCAGATTAGGGGTTAATAAGTGTAGGCAGGTGTCGGCGACGTTGTGGGGGGCAGGTTAGGGGTTAATAAATATAATATAGGGGTCGGCGGTGTTAGGGGTAGCAGATTAGGGGTACATAGGGATAACGTAGGTGGCGGCGGTTTACGGAGCGGCAGATTAGGGGTTTAAAAAAATATGCAGGGGTCAGCGATAGCGGGGGCGGCAGATTAGGGGTTAATAAGTGTAAGGCTAGGGGTGTTTAGACTCGGGGTACATGTTAGAGTGTTAGGTGCAGACGTAGGAAGTGTTTCCCCATAGCAAACAATGGGGCTGCGTTAGGAGCTGAACGCTGCTTTTTTGCAGGTGTTAGGTTTTTTTTCAGCTCAAACAGCCCCATTGTTTCCTATGGGGGAATCGTGCACGAGCACGTTTTTGAGGCCGGCCGCGTCCGTAAGCAACTCTGGTATCGAGAGTTGCATTTGCGGTAAAAATGCTCTACGCTCCTTTTTTGGAGCCTAACGCAGCATTTGATTAAACTCTCGATACCAGAGTTAAATTTATGGTGCGGCCAGAAAAAAGCCCGCGGAGCGTTAGCAGACCTTTTACCGCCGAACTCCAAATCTAGGCCTATGTGTGGCGATAAAGAGGCACAGCACACCAACATCAAAACCTCATTCCAACTGTGAAGTATGGTGGTGGGCGCATCATGGTTTGGGGCTGCTTTGCTGCGTCAGGGCCTGGACGGATTGCTATCATTGAAGGAAAAATGAATTCCCAAGTTTATCAAGACATTTTGCAGGAGAACTTAAGGCCATCTGTCTACCAGCTGAAGCTCAACAGAAGATGGGTGTTGCAACAGGACAATGACCCAAAGCATAGAAGTAAATCAACAACATAATGGCTTAAGCAGAAGAAAATACACCTTCTGAAGTGGCCCAGTCAGAGTCCTCACCTCAACCCGATTGAGATGCTGTGGCATGACCTCAAGAAAGCGATTCACACCAGACATCCCAAGAATATTGCTGAACTGAAACAGTTCTGTAAAGAGGAATGGTCAAGAATTACTCCTGACAGTTGTGCACATCTGATCTGCAACTACAGGAAACGTTTGGTTGAAGTTATTGCTGCCAAAGGAGATTCAACCAGTTATTAAATCCAAGGGTTCACATACTTTTTCCACCTGCACTGTGAATATTTACATGGTGTGTTCAATAAAAACATGGCAACATTTCATTCTTTGTGTGTTATTAGTTTAAGCAGACTGTGATTGTCTTTTGTTGTGACTTAGATGATGATCAGATCACATTTTATGACACATATCATTCCAAAGGGTTCACATACTTTTTCTTGCAACTGTAGCTTTGTTTATTTTTTTATGTAATTTTACTTTTTTAATTTTTTTTTTGTAACTTTAACTTGGGGGTTTGTATTTTTTAAACATAGACTGCCCTCTGGACAGGCTTATCGCCCTTGAGAAAGGGCAAAGCCCGAAACGTTGCATATCTTTTTCTGCTTGAAAATAAAAATAAATCACTAAAATATTCATTTGAAGTGCTGCAGCCCTTATATATATATATATATATATATATATATATATATATATATATATATATATATATATATATATTATATATATTATTTTTTACAGACATACTGTATATTTATGGTGACAAGAGAAAGAGAAATTACGATGGCACTACTGGTATTGTGTCCTTATTCCCGATTAAGTATCCTAGTGTAATCTTCACAGGGAAAAAAGTTATACAAATATTGGGGATAAGACAGGGGTGCTGTACATTAAAATAGTTACTATAGAAAACAACCAATCGCAAAGGCGAATGATAAAGAATGTACTCAGATAGCACCCACCAATACTAGACGGTGGAGCCACTATATACAGATTGAAGAAAGCCCAAAATAGTGGTGGGTATTTAAAACTTAACTTTTAATGTGAAGGGTTAAAAATAAATAATGAATTAAAAATACAGTTGTGGACCACGGGACAAATTAATTGCAATACTGAGGTGGGAGACACCAGCAAAAAATTACTGACGTGTGTTAAACTAGTACTTGTGACTACCATGGACAAAAAATATATCAATCTCAATTCCTTGAGGCAAAGTGTTAATATCAACGGGATGGAATATATTACTTGTTTGTTCAATATCTGTGGACACATGTCCTATATTTCAGTCAAATGTGGTGCTTACCACATCCTCAAATACAAGGTTGTTTGTGGTGTACTTATTATAGATGTACTGACAACAGCATGAGAATTGCTGACAGTTGTCAGCTATAATCCCACTAATACACTCCCACTGAACTGTGAATGTAATTAGACACAGTTACTGTTTTTACTGGATAGTGAAATAACTCTGGTAATAGATACATCAAAAGGTAATGAAAATTCCCCTATACAGTTATTGGGAGTGAAGTTTGGCAAATAATTATGAACAGCCTAAAGAGGGAATAAAATTCCTAATGCTTAGAGGCAATCCGTAATATCTGAATTGAGTCCTATGTAGGCTGATTTGTAGTGTATACTGTAATCAGTAGTTCAATTTCGGCACTATGCAAACGATACTTAATAACTAGTAAGTTACTTATTACCGCACTCTAAGGAGAGATATCCACAGGAACTAATTTATACAGTGCAGAGTAAAGCTCCAATTTACCCGTTTTACCCAGAGGTCTCAGCGCGCCCTCCCGGGAGGCTCCATCTCATCACTCCCCCCCCCCCCCCCCCCGCAGCCAGCCTATTTATGCTCAGCTTTGACAAAGTCGAACTGTCAAAACATGTCAGGGCGCGCTGAGACCTCCGGTCTCTGTTTTTAAAATACCCCAGCAGTTGTTTGGATGCACGAGTGACAGCGTTAATCTAGAAATTTAAACTAAGTGTGAGTGAGAATGTGTGAGTGCCTATAGTGCTGCTTATCAGATTCGGAGAGTTTTGTATCTTACTCTTAGTTTCTTTTTGTTAATGAACAGATATCACTAAACGGTGAGCTGCTATACCAGTGCTAGTAGTAAAAAGTATTCTACTTTAAAAACGAGTAAATTGGAGTTTTACTTTGCACTGTATAAATCCGGAAAGTTTTGAACTTTAATCCAAGCCTTATTCATGTTAATGAACTGATTTCACTAAGCTGTGAGCTGCTATCCCAGAGTTACTAATAATAAGTATGTTATTTTAAAAACGGGTAAATTGGAGCTTTACTCTGCACTGTATAAATTTGTTCCTGTGGATATCTCTGCTTAGAGTGCTGTAATAAGTAACTTGCTAGCTATTAAGTATCCTTTGCATAGTGCCGAAATTGAACTACTGATTACAGTATACACTACAAATCAGCCTACTTAGGACTCAATTCAGATATTATGGATTGCTTCTAAGCATTAGGAATTTTATCCCCTCTTTAGGCTGTTCATAATTATTTCTATTTGCCAAACTTCACTCCCAATAACAGTATAGGGGAATTTTCATTACCTTTTGACGTATCTATTAACAGCGTTATTTCACTATCCAGTAAAAACAAAACTGTATCTAATGGGATTAGTGGGATTATAGCTGACAACTGTCAGCAATTCTCATGCTGTTGTCAGTACATCTATAATAAGTACACCACAAACAACCTCGTATTTGAGGATGTGGTAAGCACCACATTTGACTGAAATATAGGACCTGTGTCCACAGATATTGAACAAACGAGTGATTTATCCCATCCTGTTGATATTAACACTTTGCCTCAAGGAATTGAGATTGATATATTTTTAGTCCATGGTAGTCACAAGTACCAGTTTAACCCCTCCTTTGATTATTACATAATAAAGTAATTGTTGATATATGTATTTGTAATTTGAGCTCACTAATAACAATATTAGCCATTCTAGCTCTAACTATACTCTGAGTCCTTAATGTATGTATCAGCTAGAGAGCAGTAACCACAAATCATTTTTACTATTACAATTATAAGGATGTTGCACCATAACATCACTGAAGGGTTATACTATTAAGTACACCACTAATACCCTCACTCCAGAGGGGGTGGTAAAGCCCTACAACTCACTCACACCCAGGACTTATACCTATCAGTATTATAAAGTAACACACATGCCAGTAATTTTTTGCTGGTGTCTCCCACCTCAGTATTACAATTAATTTGTCCCGTGGTCCACAAATGTGTTTTTAATTCATTATTTATTTTTAACCCTTCACATTAAAAGTTAAGTTTTAAATACCCGCCACTATTTTGGGCTTTCCTCAATCTGTATATAGTGGCTCCACCGTCTAGTATTGGTGAGTGCTATCCGAGTACATTCTTTATCATTAAACACATAAATACCTATATATATATATATATATATATATATATATATACGTTGATTGGATTAGCCGTGTTAGTCCAGAGATTTAGATATCAAAATAACAAGTGTATTGCTTCAGACTTGAAAAAGGAAGACACTCTTCCGAAAGCTTATCATCTTTTAAATGTATAGTTAGTCCAATAAAAAAGTATCATTGCTCAATGCAATACTCTTGTTATTTTATATATATATATATATATATATATATATATATATATATATATATATATATAGTGTCTGAGGAAGGGGAGTGTGTGTCCGAAACATCACACGGATTAAAATATAATCAAAAAATAGGAACAGCACCACTTTGGAATGCAATGTAATAAACATAGTTATGTAAATAAGTAATAGCTTATCTTATTTCTAAAAGGGTGCACAAGTATAGTATTGCCAAAATACTCAAATAAATATAAACAATAGTACTATTATTTATATCACACAGATTAAATTTCATTTTGATTTAAATTACCAGCAAGTGCCTCAAGCATAAGCCTAGTATGAGACAAGGTAACTATCCCCATTGAACTGTGTCAGGTGAAACAAAAAGGTCCATAACTATAGTCTATCAATGACTCATAAGTCTCCCAAGGGAGCAAAATAGGAGGGCGATCTGCTGTACTCACTTGTGACTCCAGTGCAATTACTTTAAAATAACTGGGTGTTCCTGTACTTGTCTGATTAAGGCAAAACAATTAAAAACAATATTACCAGATTAAAGTGGTTCCCAAAGCACCCCTGGCCAGAACCGGACCATGCCACAAAACATTGGAAAACTAGGATTTCACGTAACTGGGAGGGTTAGGACTCCACTGGAACTCTTGTTAGCTGTTGGTTTATTTCTGTTTGTAAGCGACGAGTGTTGTTAGTCTGATTTAGTGTGATCTGTTCCACCCTGAAGTCTCCTTATACCCGAGTGACTTTGCTTTTACAATAAATATATGCTTTCATATATTTTTAAGTTATTTGCGGTCCTCTGTTACCTGGTCAAGGATTATTCATGGGCTTTCAAACTAAGAGCTTTGTGATAGCTTTCATCTGTGTGAGTAAGATTTCACTCATTGTCCTAAATAGGATGTTTACAGTTCTTCACTAGTGTTACTTTTCTTTTTTCCTTAAGGACACTTCTTCAGAAGATCACTGGAACACATGTTATTGTGCACGTACTTGACACATTTTGTTTATTTATTTATATATACATATACATATTCAGACATGTATATCTATGTACCTCTATGTTAAAGCCCTTTGCCTGCCTAACACCTGCAATATTTTTTTTTAAATCATTTTTATTAGATGGTGTCATTATGAGTGTACCTGTCCTTTGTAAAGTATGTTTGATGTGTTTTATGCTACTTTTTAGTTTTGCGAAAGTTAACCAAAGCTCTGAAGTTGTGGTACTCATTTTAGTGTAAATCACGATTGCAATCATGTTTACTTTCAACACGTAAGCCCAAAGAGCACAAATCCCTGTGATAAACCCCTTATCGCTCAAGTGCAAACTTTTGCACTCCCCTCATAATCTGGCCCATAACTGTTATAGTGTCGCGAGGTGGAAACTCTGAATACATACGGAATGATACTACCTCGCAAGTCCAGGTTATTATGTTTGGTGCCTGATCCCGATGTAATTATGTCTAAGTAATTGTCTGTGTTTTATCCTTTTAATAAATAATTTAATTGCTAACTGAGGAGTTCCAGTGTTATTGCCTGGGAGCCATGAGGCTTTAAATCTACCTGCATTCAAACTAAGAGTTTAGTTATAGCTCTTGTACATGTGACTACCTCCAACACTGCAAAGTGTACAAAACTGCACTATTGTCTTTTACCCTTATTTTTGAGGTTCACGGATCTCATATTCGGCTAGATTACAAGTTTTGCGGTACGGCTATACCGCTGAAAAATTGGCCATTGCACGTTGAATGGCCTGTAATGCATATTACGAGTCGGGCGGTATAGGCTTTAATGCAACCATTTTAGCCTTAACTCAACCCTCCATTCCACATTCAAAAAATTAAGTTTGAGTGCGGGATTTTCCATAGCGCCATATTACAGGTTGTGCGGTCAGGCTAAAATGCTTACGTTACAGCTTATATTGACACGATCCATTCCACAATCTGAGACCAGTAGTTATGAATTTTGCAAAACAAAAATGTTTCACAAAACTCATAACTGAAATGTTACAAAGTACACTTACACCCATAAACTACATATGTACCCCTAAACCTCCACCCTCCCGCATCGCAATCACTATATTAAACCTATTAACCCCTAATCTGTCTCCCACCTACATCGCCAACACTAAAATAAACCTATTAACCCCTAAACCACCGCCCCCCCCCATCGCCAATGCTTTATAAACATATTAACCCCTAAACTGCTGCCCCCCACATCGTAACTAATAAACTAAACCTATTAACCCCTAATCCACCGCTCCCCGACATCGCCAACACTAAATAAAGCTATTGACACCTAAACCACCAGCCCCCGACAACGCAACTAATAACTAAACCTATTAACCCCTAAACCGCCAACCCCCACATTGCAAAACACTAAATTAAACTATTAACCCCTAAATAAAACAAAACTAAGATTAAACTATAAATTAACCTAACATAACTATTTTAATAAAATTAAAAGAAATTACCAACTAAAAAACTTAAATTACATGATTAAAAAAACCTAAAATTATGAAAAAAATAATAAACCTAAATTACAAATTTAAAAAACCCTAATACTACAAAATAATTAACAAAAAATCTAACATACAAAAAATAATAAACACTAAAATTATGAAAAATAAAAAAACGCTAAGATTACAAAAAATAATAAACGAAATTATAAAAAATAAAAACAATTACTCCTAATCTAATAGCCCAATAAAAAAGCCCCGCAAAATAAAAAACACCCCCTAACCTACAATAAACTACCAATAGCCCTTAAAAGGGACTTTTGTAGGGCATTGCCCTAAGTTTAACAGCTCATTTACCAACACAAAATTACAAAGTTCGCCCAACAGTAAATAAAAAACTTAAGTCTCTAAAATAAAAAACTTAAGTCTAAATGAAACCTAAGCTACCCATTAAAAGGGCATTCAGCTGTTTTACTGCCCTTAAAAGGGCATTCAGCACTTTTACAGTACCTATCCCTAATAAAAAAAACCCACCTAGAAAAATAAAAAATAAATCTAACACTAACCCCATAAAATCTACTCACGGTTCCTGAAGTCTGGACATCCATCTTCTTCCAGGCAGCAATAACTTAGTCTTTATCCAAGAGGCGACATCTTCATCCATCGCAGGGCCATCTTCTTTCTTCATCCCGTTGTCACAGAGCTGTGGATGTGCAGAGCATCGTCACCGGCGGCGCGGACATCCATTGTAGAGGATCCTCTTCATACGGTCACCGCCGTACACTGAAGCTTGAATGCAAGGTCCCTGTTTAAAAATGGGGTACCTTGCTTTCCTATTGGCTGACATTTTCAAATCAGCCAATAGGATGAGAGCTACAGAAATCCTATTGGCTGTTCAAATCAGTGTTTGTTTTTTGGGGTGGTTTTTTTTGGATGGGCACTGTAAAAGAGCTGAATGGCCTTTAAGGGCAGTGCCCATACAAATGCCCCTTTAGGGGCAATTGGTAACTTAGGTTTTATCAAGACTTAGGTTTTTTATTTTGGGGGTTGGTTGGGTGGGGGGTTTTACTGTTGAGGGGACTTTGTCATATTTTAATGTAAAAAAGCTGTTTAACTTAGGGCAATGCCCTACAAAAGCCCCTTTTATTTTGGGGGAGGGTTATAGGGCTATTAGATTAGGTGTAATTGTTTTCATTTTTGATCATTTCTATATTATTTTTGTAATCTTAGAGCTTCTTATATTTCGTATTTTTAGTGTTCTTATATTTTGTATTGTTAGATTTTTTTCATAGTATTAGGTTTATCTAAATTTTTAATTTAGGTTTTCTAATTGGTAGTTTTTTTATTTTATTAGGATAGTAATGTTAGGTTAATTTATAGTTTAATGTTAGTTTTTTTTTTTTGTTTCACAGGTATGGTTTTATTTATTAAGCAATACCACAATGGTGAAAAATAAGCAATCATAGTCTGAGCTGAATCATCACTGTATATTTATTATCACATCAAGAAAAACAAAAGGTTCCACCACTCCACACACATCAGCTACATCCAACGCGTTTCCTGCTGCTAAACAGCACTTCGTCAGGGATACTCACAGCTGTCTGATTACACCTTTTATTTGGCTCACCGCTCATTCCCAAAATTTAAAGGTATATTATCGCTTACAAATTCAGCGGCATATTACTAACCTATAAGCCATTCAAAAAAGGTGCATCAACATCACATTCCAATATATAAAATAACAAGGATAAATGTATATGTTACGAGTACATTGTATCTAAAAATATATATAGACAATTAACACATCATAGTGGGAATTTCAACTTATACTATACGAATCCCGCTAGAACAGATAATTTTACTGCATTGACGTTTTATATAATACTAAGCTAGTTCAGCAGTTACAATACAAGGGCATTTTTTCAATTTATATGTACTTAATACTCAGCATTAGACACAATAAACAACCTCTAGTTATAGTTGCACTTGAAATAACCTATCACTTTAATTTTCAAATGGTTATATATATAAAGCGTATCAATTTCATTTTCTATGATAGTAATATCATCCTCCTAAGGAAAAAACTAGAATGCAACTACCTACTGATTACATCTCAGTTACCTATGTATAATTTTACATCTGAATTTTCATTTATGCCCAGAGGACTCCCTGTTTTAAAGGTATAGATCCAGTAAACTTCTCTCCTATTCAGCGTCTGAGATCTATTGCCACCTGTATTTAATTTCAATACCTTGAAATGAAAATAAAGTATTGATGTATTTTAATTCATCTTTATCAAAATTAGCACTTCTCCTGTGCTGAGCAAAATGTTTCACCACTGGTGTCTTTGGCACCTCACTCTCAAGAGACAACAAATGCTCTCTCACTCTATCCTTGAGCATACGTGTCGTTCTACCAGTGTATTGAAAAAAACAAAGATTACAAGTGATGAGATACACTATGTATCTGGAATTACAGTTAAGGTGATGGTTCACCATGTATACATTACCTGTTACTGTGGAGTTAAAAGTATCACTCCTAATAAGATATTTACATGATTTACATGGTGTGCCACCACATCTATAATTCCCATTTTTCTTTTTTAGCCATATCCTGTCATCCTTTTTCTCTTTGATAGAAAAATTTTGTTTAAGACTATTCTCTATAGTTTCAGCTTTCCTTGATACACATCTAATCCCTTTATCTATGACTGTCTTCAATTTGGGATCATTTTTTAATAGTGGACTAAATTTCTGAATAATTTTACAAATTTCTGAATATTGCCTACTATATTTGGTAGAAAAAGTTAGTCTATCTATATTTCCTGAATCTTTGTCTTGTTTACATTTATCTTGCAATAAAGACTTCCTATCCATGGCCTTAACTTCCTCCATAGTTATTTCTAGATCTCTTTTCTTATAACCCCTATCCATCAGTCTATTCATTAAGCTGTTTGCTTAGACAGAATAATTTTCTTCATTACTACAATTACGTTTTAAACGCATAAACTGGCCTTTTGGAATTCCCTTTTTCACACTGTAGGGATGACCAGAATCTGCTCTAAGTATGGTATTGCCTGATGTTTTCTTTCTGAATATTTCTGTTGTAATGCATCCTTTACTTATATCTCCTTTTATTGTCAAGTCTAGATAGTCAACACTGCTCTCTGAACAAAAAAATGTAAACCTCAGATTGTTATTGTTGTCATTTAGATATCCCATAAACTGTTCTATAGTTTAAAAAATGATCCCAAATTGAAGACAGTCATAGATAAAGGGATTAGATGTGTATCAAGGAAAGCTGAAACTATAGAGAATAGTCTTAAACAAAAATTTTCTATCAAAGAGAAAAAGGATGACAGGATATGGCTAAAAAAGAAAAATGGGAATTATAGATGTGGTGGTACACCATGTAAATCATGTAAATATCTTATTAGGAGTGATACTTTTAACTCCACAGTAACAGGTAATGTATACATGGTGAACCATCACCTTAACTGTAATTCCAGATACATAGTGTATCTCATCACTTGTAATCTTTGTTTCTTTCAATACACTGGTAGAACGACACGTATGCTCAAGGATAGAGTGAGAGAGCATTTGTTGTCTCTTGAGAGTGAAATGCCGAAGACACCAGTGGTGAAACATTTTGCTCAGCACAGGAGAAGTGCTAATTTTGATAAAGATGAATTAAAATACATCAATACTTTATTTTCATTTCAAGGTATTGATCATGTGCCCAAATTAAATACAGGTGGCAATAGATCTCAGATGCTGAATAGGAGAGAAGTTTACTGGATCTATACCTTTAAAACAGGGAGTCCTCTGGGCATAAATGAAAATTCAGATGTAAAATTATACATAGGTAACTGAGATGTAATCAGTAGGTAGTTGCATTCTAGTTTTTTCCTTAGGAGGATGATATTATTATCATAGAAAATGAAATTGATACGCTATATATATATATATAACCATTTGAAAATTAAAGTGATAGGTTATTTCAAGTGCAATTATAACTAGAGGTTGTTTATTGTGTCTAATGCTGAGTATTAAGTACATATAAATTGAAAAAATGTCCTTGTATTGTAACTGCTGAACTAGCTTAGTATTATATAAAACGTCAATGCAGTAAAATTATCTGTTCTAGCGGGATTCGTATAGTATAAGTTGAAATTCCCACTATGATGTGTTAATTGTCTATATATATTTTTAGATACAATGTACTTGTAACATATAAATTTATCCTTGTTATTTTATATATTGGAATGTGATATTGATGCACCTTTTTTGAATGGCTTATAGGTTAGTAATATGCTGCTGAATTTGTAAGCGATAATATACCTTTAAATTTTGGGAATGAGTGGTGAGCCAAATAAAAGGTGTAATCAGACAGCTGTGAGTATCCCTGACGAAGTGCCGTTTAGCAGCAGGAAACGCGTTGGATGTAGCTGATGTGTGTGGAGTGGTGGAACCTTTTGTTTTCCTTGATGTGATAATAAATATACAGTGATGATTCAGCTCAGACTATGATTGCTTATTTTTCGCCATTTTGGTATTGCTGGATTCCTTTTGGTGTGTGAGATACACCGCAGAGATTTCTAAGCTACAAGTTCTGTACTGAATAGCGGCTATCTGGTGAGGAGGAGGAGTGCCTGAAAACTTTCCATCATCCCGCATTGTGGGGCCGGATAACCGTGAGTAACCTGGGTTGATGTTTTTACAAACACACAAAGTTAGTTCGATACCACCAATATATCCTCATGTTGTCTACTTGTGATACATTATACTATACTGGAATACTGGAGAATTTGGAGGCTATTTGAACATATATACCAACAAAGGAGAAACATAATACTTTACAGTGCATATGTAAAACTCACCCAGCTGAACATATATACAGTTAACACTCTATGTGTACCTGGAAACAAGAGTGTTATGAGTAAGAACTTTGTAACAATTTAATTCCTGCAAATAACCAGGTTGTGGCAACAACACATGTGAGATTATAAACCCATTTATAATACAACAGACTGTTTTGAGTTGCACACAGCTAAAAGGTTAAGTGAATATATTCCTCATGGCTCATATACACAGTTTTGCAACAGTGTGTCTTTGGTTTTATTTATTTAAAGATAGTTATATTGTAACTATTTATTTAAAGTTAAGGGGTGTTAGGTTTAGGGGTTAATAGTTTAATTTAGTGTTTGCAATGTGGGGGTCCGGCAGTTTAGAGGTTAATAGGTTTATTATAGTAGTAGCGATGTGGGGGGCCGGCAGTTTAGGGGTAATAGATTTATTTCGGTGTTAACGATGGTATATGGATTAATCACTTTTTATTTAGGGCCAGCGATGTCAGGGAGCAGCAAATTAGGGGTTAATAACTTTATTTAGTGTCGGCGATGTTGTGGGCAGTGGATTTAAACGTAACTTTCTTGCCCCCTTAGACATTAATGGGACGACGATTTGCCATTCCACTATTACAGGTGTTAGTTTTTTCTAACACTCTCTCCCTATTGATGTCTATGGGGGAAAGTGTGCACGAGCATGTAAACTCAGCCTTTGGCTTTTGTGTGGTATGGAACTTAACGCACAGCACAAGGAGGTTTTTTTAGTAACTTGTAATAGTAGCGCTATATAAAGTGTGGTACCGCTCATTTTATTGGTTATTTATGCACCCGGTATAGCTCAAAACTCGTAATCTAGCTGATTATTTGTAGACTTTGTAAGACATAACCCGTATATATACATACAATATAGCCCTTTCCATTCAAACATCTTGTCACATACCATATACCTTTTAACCCATATAAAAATAAAAATAAATATTTATATGAATATTTTTATCAGATAGTGTATATATGAGTGCAACACATTATTTTAATGTATTTAAGTTGTGTTTGGTGCACATTTTTTTTTAACCTTTACACTTTATGCTAAGGGGTAGATTTATGAACTGTCGAGCGGACATGATTCGCTACAGTGAATCATGTCTGCTCGTCATCGTTAAATGCGGACAGCATATGCTGTCTGCATTTAATATTGCACAAGCATTTCTGGTGAAAGGCTTGTGCAATGCCGCCCCTGTGATCACTGGTGGTCAATCGGATGCTAGCAGAAGCTGTCAATCATCCCTAAAAGGTGGCAGACAGGTTAAGGAGCAGCAGTCTTATGACTGCTGCTTCTTAAAGGGACATGAAACCCAAAAATTTTCTTTCACGATTCACATAGAGAATACAATTTCAAACAACTTTCCAATTTACTTCTATTATTTAATTTGCTAATTTCTCTTGTTATCCTTTGCTGAAATGTTTATCTAGGAAAGTTCATGTGCAGCAGAGAACATAGGTTCTAGTTGTTGATTGGTCGCTGCATATATAAACTGATTGTCATTGGCTCACCCATGTGTGTAGTTAGAAACCAGTAGTGCACGGCTGCTCCTTTAACAAATGATAACAAGAGAATAAAACAGATTAGATAATGGAAGTAAATTAGATAGTTGCTTAAAATTGTATTCTCTATCTGAATCATGAAAGAAAATTTTTGGGTTTCATGTCCCTTTAACTTCTGTTTCATCGAAACCTGAAATGATGGAACTCCGAACCAGCAAACGCTGCTTCATAAATGGAGCCCTAGGTCTTCACTCACCCAAACCCGGCATGTGCAAATCTTGTGCAAATCTTCTTTAAATGATTACATTCAATTTGTAATAAGCGTGAAAGTTAGCATGTTCGCAATATTGGTTATACCAACCCGTGCTTAAAATAACGCGCCACCTGTATTCTAGCCCCTTGAGGGATATTAATGTCATTTTTTGCAAAACAAAACATGCACAAAACTGATTGTGATAAAAACCCTAAATATTAAATTAATATTATAATATTTTTTAATAATAAAAATTGGTTCACTAATATTTGAATTGAGCCCACTCAATACATTTTTCATTTAGAAGTTGAATTGTTCCCATTAAAGACTTGGGGGTCGATTTATGAAAGTGCGAGCGGACATGATATGATGTAGCGTATCCTGTCCGACGCACATTGATAAATGCCGACAGCATATGCTGTCTGCATTTATTATTGCACCAGCAGTTCTTGTTAACTGCTTGTGTAATGCCGCCCCCTGTCTCTAGCAGAGCGTGTCAATTAGCCAGATTGTATAGGATCGGGCAAGCAAGATGAGTTATGGAGCAGAGATCTTTAGACTGCTGCTTCATAACTGCTATTTCCGGCGAGCCTGAAGGTTTGCGTGGAAACAGGGGCATCAAGCTCCATTTGGAGCTTGATAATTCGGCCCCATGGTGGGTAATATTGTTCTATTGCTTTATTTACAATATGTTTTGATAAATGAAGTATAATGGGATATTTAAATTGGGATTGCTTCGAGTTTGAAAACTTAACAAAACGCCACATGATGGACTTTGTATGGAAATTGTGATTGGAATAAGGACCTATGTTTGACATTTTATTTAGAGGCTCTTTGTCACTTGTGTCTTGTGTCTCTCTATATTCTATCATAAATGAAGTATAATGGGATATTTAAATTGGGATTGCTTCGAGTTTGAAAACTTAACAAAACGCCACATGATGGACTTTGTATGGAAATTGTGATTGGAATAAGGACCTATGTTTGACATTTTATTTAGAGGCTCTTTGTCACTTGTGTCTTGTGTCTCTCTATATTCTATCATTAAAAAGTGTATGCACCATAGATTTGCATTCTCTGTATCATGCTGGGTTCTTTTTTTAACTAAATATTAGGAATACAATTTAAGCTAACACATTTATTCTTTTAATGGTTTTTAAGCAGCAATTTACATTTATACTCTCTTTAAACTAACCTGTTCAAGTGAATTATCTTGCTTGGTTATTATTTGGAATTTTGAGTATTAGGTCTAGAGGTTCAGACAGGTTATATATTTACAGAGTAGCCCTCTAGCTAAAGTAGAAATGCAATACTAACAATAAAGGAAATTAATTAATAAAAAAATGAATGTGATAAAATAGCAAATCTATGGTGCATACACTTTTTAATGATAGAATATAGAGAGACACAAGACACAAGTGATTTATCCTGGTGGTTAATTCTATCTACACAGTGCATATTGGGCCAGATTACAAGCTGTGCGGTACGGCTTTACAGCTAAAAAAATGGCCTTGCAGCCAGTGCGGAAGGGTCAGCTCACGGTAATACAAGTTGCATGTTACGGCTTTACCGTGATTGTTATGCCCTATACCGCAACATTCCATTACACAATCAAAGAACAGTAGTTATGGATTTTGCAAAACAAAAATGTTTAACAAAACTCATAAAAAATGTTACAAAGTACACTAACACCCATGAACTACCTATTAACCACTAAACCACCACCCCCAACATCGCCGGTGGTTTAGGGGTTAATAGGTTTATGTAGGGAGTCGTGTTGTTGGTGGTTGGCAGTTTACTGGTTAATAGGTTTATTTAGTGTTGGCAATGTGGGGGGATGTCTGTTTAGGGGTTAATAGATTTATTTAGTGTTGGCGATGTGTGGGAGGGCAGTTTAGGGGTTAATAGGTTTATTTAGTGTTGATGGTGTGCGGGGATGGCAGTTTAGGGGTTAATAGATTTGTTTAGTGTTGGCAATGTGGGAGGATGGTGGTTTAGGGGTTAATAGGTTTATTTAGTGATGTGTGGGGACAGCGGGTTAGGGGTTTTTAGACTAGGGGCTTATGTTAGGGTGTTAGGTTTTTAAACAACTTTTTTTTCTCCATAGACTTCAATGGGGAATGCATTAATGTGATCCTCATTTCGCAATCGCAGGTGTTATGTTTTTTCCTACATTTTTTCTTCATTGATCTCTATGGGGGAAAAACGTGAATGAGCACGCCAACTTTGTTATTGTGCAGTATGCGGCTTACTGCACCATATTGCACAACAAAATGAAGTTTTAGGGTGACTTGTAATACCGATGGTATAGAAATAGCAGTACGGATTCATTTTGCACAGTCTCTACATTATGGCAATACCGCACAACTTGTAATCTTGGTCATTGAGTATACTAGATAGTTCTGCAAATCTTTTCAGCTGCTTTCTATATAAAATCTGGAATTCAAACAATAGTGTTAGCTTATGCATAGTCATATACACATACTTTTTCTTAATGTTTCTTTACTATTAATAGGTTTTTCTTTAGAAATGTAACATAGTAGTGTTATGTAACCTGGACATATGGCATTATGGTTCCTGAAACTGATTTTCTTAATAAATTCCTATTTTTGCGCCTACTTATGTATAAACATCAATTGGTTCAATTTAACAATTGGCGGGGGGACGAGGTTCACTATCAAGAACCTCACCCAGCCTTGAAGCAAACAGGCAGCATTTGCTGCCCACATTTAACATTGCACAAGCCGCGGCTATTCATGCATTAGCAGAGTTTGCTATTCATCCTGATTGAATCTGATAACGGATGATTGACACTTTAAGTAAACATATATATATATGTATATATATATATATATATATATATATATATATATATATATATATATATATATATATATTTATATATATATATTGTATATGTGTGTGTACTATACAATTCTGATTGCAAGTCCATTGTGTGAACCTTTAAAGCAAAATAACATTGAACTATTGCTTGGTTTAAAAAGCTACTAAGGATTTATATTTTGCCATTATTTCTTTGTTCCTTTTTCATCTAAAAAAATATCAATAAATGTTTCAAAGTGTTATTCAAGTTCACAGCAAGTAGAACAACCTTTAAGAGAAAAATCTGTTTTCTTCACCTGCTTATCCCCTTTTCTTGTTTTAATGCTAAATGAGTACTTCTAGTAAATGCTTGAAAAATGTTTATTACATGCATTAAAAGATCTCAAACCATTTGAACATCCAAGCAGAAATTCAAATTATACTGCAGGATAGAGGTCAAAAACACAATTTATGCTTACCTGATAAATTTGTTTCTCTTGTGGTGTATCCAGTCCACGGATCATCCATTACTTGTGAGATATTCTCCTTCCCAACAGGAAGTTGCAAGAGGAAACCCACAGCAGAGCTGCTATATAGCTCCTCCCCTAACTGCCATATCCAGTCATTCGACCGAATCAAGCCGAGAAAGGAGAAACCATAGGGTGCAGTGGTGACTGTAGTTTAATCTAAAATTTTGACCTGCCTTAAAATGACAGGGCGGGCCGTGGACTGGATACACCACAAGAGAAATAAATTTATCAGGTAAGCATAAATTGTGTTTTCTCTTGTAAGGTGTATCCAGTCCACGGATCATCCATTACTTGTGGGATACCAATACCAAAGCTAAAGTACACGGATGAAGGGAGGGACAAGGCAGGTACTTAAACGGAAGGTACCACTGCCTGTAAAACCTTTCTCCCAAAAATAGCCTCCGAAGAAGCAAAAGTATCACATTTGTAGAATTTTGAAAAAGTATGAAGCGAAGACCAAGTCGCCGCCTTGCAAATCTGTTCAACAGAAGCCTCATTTTTAAAGGCCCAACTGGAAGCCACAGCTCTAGTAGAATGAGCTGTAATCCTTTCAGGAGGCTGCTGTCCAGCAGTCTCATAGGCTAAGTGGATTATGCTTCTTGGCCAAAAAGAAACAGAGGTTGCCGAAGCCTTTTGACCTCTTCTCTGTCCAGAGTAAACAACAAACAAAGCAGATGTTTGACGAAAATCTTTAGTAGCTTGTAAGTAAAACTTTAAAGCACGAACCACGTCCAGATTATGTAAAAGACGTTCCTTCTTTGAAGAAGGATTAGGACACAATGATGGAACAACAATCTCTTGATTGATATTCTTAGTAGATACCACCTTAGGCAAAAACCCAGGTTTTGTACGCAGAACTACCTTATCTGCATGGAAGATCAGATAAGGAGAATTACATTGTAAAGCAGATAACTCAGAGACTCTACGAGCCGAGGAAATAGCCATCAAAAAAAGAACTTTCCAAGATAAAAGCTTGATATCTATGGAATGAAGAGGATCAAACGGAACCCCTTGAAGAACTTTAAGAACCAAATTTAAGCTCCATGGGGGAGCAACAGGTTTAAACACAGGCTTGATTCTAACCAACGCCTGACAAAATGCCTGAACGTCTGGAACATCCGCCAGATGCTTGTGCAAAAGAATAGACAGTGCAGAGATCTGTCCCTTCAAAGAACTAGCTTATAATCCTTTCTCCAAACCCTCTTGGAGAAAAGATAATATCCTGGGAATCCTGACCTTACTCCATGAGTAGCCCTTGGATTCACACCAATAAAGATATTTACGCCATATCTTATGGTAGATTTTCCTGGTAACAGGCTTTCGTGCCTGTATTAAGGTATCAATGACAGACTCGGAGAAGCCACGCTTTGATAAAATCAAGCGTTCAATCTCCATGCAGTCAGTCTCAGAGAAATTAGATTTGGATGATTGAAAGGACCTTGAAGTAGAAGGTCTCGTCTCAAAGGCAAAGTCCAAGGTGGAAAGGATGACATGCCCACTAGGTCTGCATACCAGCTCCTGCGTGGCCACGCAGGCCCTATCAAAATCACTGATGCTCTCTCCTGCTTGATTTTGGCAATCAGTCAAGGGAGCAGAGGAAACGGTGGAAACATGTAAGCCAGGTCGAAAGACCAAGGCGCTGCTAGAGCATCTATCAGCGTCGCTTCCGGGTCCCTAGACCTGGATCCGTAATAAGGAAGCTTGGCGTTCTGGCGAGACGCCATGAGATCCAGTTCTGGTTTGCCCCAACGATGAATCAATTGAGCAAACACCTCCGGATGGAGTTCCCACTCCCCCGGATGAAAAGTCTGATGACTTAGAAAATCCGCCTCCCAGTTCTCCACACCTGGGATATGGATCGCTGATAGGTAGCAAGAGTGTTTCTCTGCCCAGCGAATTATTTTGGAGACTTCTAACATAGCTAAGGAACTCCCTGTTCCCCCTTGATGGTTGAAAGCCACAGTCGTGATGTTGTCCGACTGAAATCTGATGAACCTCAGGGTTGTTAACTGAGGCCAAGCCTGAAGAGCATTGAATATTGCCCTCAATTCCAGAATATTTATTGGGAGGAGTTTCTCCTCCTGAGTCCACGATCCCTGAGCCTTCAGGGAGTTCCAGACTGCACCCCAACCTAGAAGGCTGGCATCTGTCGTTACAATTGTCCAATCTGGCCTGCGAAAGGTCATACCTTTGGACAGATGGACCCAAGATAGCCACCAGAGAAGAGAATCTCTGGTCTCTTGATCCAGATTTAGTAGAGGGGACAAATCTGTGTAATCCCCATTCCACTGACTGAGCATGCATAGTTGCAGCGGTCTAAGATGTATGCACGCAAGCGGAACTATGTCCATTGCCGCTACCATTAAGCCGATTACCTCCATGCACTGAGCCACCGAAGGGCGCGGAATAGAATGGAGAACACGGCAATAATTTAGAAGTTTTGATAACCTGGACTCCGTCAGGTAAATTTTCATTTCTACAGAATCTATCAGAGTCCCTATGAAGGAGACTCTTGTGAGTGGGGACAGAGAACTATTTTCCTCGTTCACTTTCCACCCGTGCGACCTCAGAAATGCCAGAACTATGTCCGTATGGGACTTGGCAATTTGGAAATTTGACGCCTGTATCAGGATGTCGTCTAGATAAGGGGCCACTGCTATGCCCCGCAGCCTTAGGACCGCCAGAAGCGACCCCAGAACCTTTGTAAAAATTCTTGGGGCTGTAGCTAAACCGAAGGGAAGAGCCACAAACTGGTAATGCCTGTCCAGAAAGGCAAACCTTAGGAACCGATGATGATCTTTGTGTATCTGAATGTGAAGGTAAGCATCCTTTAGATCCACCGTAGTCATATATTGACCCTCCTGGATCATAGGTAGGATGGTCCGAATAGTTTCCATTTTGAACGATGGAACTCTGAGGAATTTGTTTAAGATCTTTAGATCCAAGATTGGTCTGAAGGTTCCCTCTTTTTTGGGAACCACAAACAGATTTGAGTAAAATCCCTGTCCCTGTTCCTCCTTTGGAACTGGATGGATCACTCCCATAACTAGGAGGTCTTGCACACAGTGTAAGAATGCCTCTTTCTTTATCTGGTTGAAAGATAATCGTGAAAGGTGAAATCTCCCTTGTGGAGGAGAAGCCTTGAAGTCCAGAAGATACCCCTGAGATATAATCTCCAACGCCCAGGGATCCTGAACATCTCTTGCCCATGCCTGGGCGAAGAGAGAAAGTCTGTCCCCTACTAGATCCGTTACCGGATAGGGGGCCATTCCTTCATGCTGTCTTAGAGGCAGCAGCAGGCTTTTTGGCCTGCTTGCCTTTGTTCCAGGACTGGTTAGGTTTCCAGGCCGTCTTGGACTGAGCAAAAGTTCCCTCTTGTTTTGTAGCAGAGGAAGTTGATGCTGCACTTGCCTTGAAGTTTCGAAAGGCACGAAAATTAGACTGTTTGGCCCTTGATTTGGACCTGTCCTGAGGAAGGGCATGACCTTTACCTCCAGTAATGTCAGCAATAATTTCCTTCAAACCAGGCCCGAATAGGGTCTGCCCCTTGAAGGGAATGTTAAGTAGTTTAGACTTTGAAGTCACGTCAGCTGACCAAGATTTAAGCCATAGCGCCCTACAAGCCTGGATGGCAAATCCAGAATTCTTAGCCGTTAGTTTAGTCAAATGAACAATGGCATCAGAAACAAAAGAATTGGCTAGCTTAAGTGCTCTAAGCTTGTTAAGTATATCCTCCAATGGAGTCGTTGTCTGTAAAGCCTCTTCCAGAGACTCAAACCAGAACGCCGCAGCAGCAGTGACAGGAGCAATGCTGCATGCAAGGGGCTGCAGGATAAAACCTTGTTGAATAAACATTTTCTTAAGGTAACCCTCTAATATTTTATCCATAGGATCTGAAAAAGCACAACTGTCCTCGACAGGGATAGTAGTACGCTTTGCTAAAGTAGAAACTGCTCCCTCCACGTTAGGGACTGTCTGCCATAAGTCCCGTGTGGTGGCGTCTATGGGAAACATTTTTCTAAAAATAGGAGGGGGGGGAAACGGCACACAGGATCCATCCCACTCTTTATTAATAATTTTTGTAAACCTTTTAGGTATTGGAAAAACATCAGTACACATCGGCACTGCAAAGTATTTATCCAGTCTACACAATTTATCTGGCACTGCAATTGTGTCACAGTCATTCAGAGCAGCTAAAACCTCCCTAAGCAAAACACGGAGGTTCTCAAGCTTAAATTTAAAAGTAGAAATATCAGAATCAGGTTTCCCTGAGTCAGAGATATCACCCACAGACTGAAGCTTTCCTTCCTCAGCTTCTGCATATTGTGAGGCAGTATCAGACATGGCTCTTAAAGCGTCTGTATGCTCTGTATTACGCCTAACACCAGAGCTATCACGCTTTCCTCTAAATTCAGGCAGTCTGGCTAATACCGCTGACAGTGTATTATCCATGACTGCCGCCATGTCTTGTAAAGTAATCGCTATGGGCGTCCTTGATGTACTTGGCGCCATTTGAGCGTGAGTCCCTTGAGCGGGAGTCAAAGGGTCTGACACGTGGGGAGAGTTAGTCGGCATAACTTCCCCTTTGTCAGAATCCTCTGGTGATAAAATTTTTAAAGACAAAAGCTGATCTTTATTGTTTAAAGTGAAATCAATACATTTAGTACACATTCTCATATGGGGTTCCACCATGGCTTTTAAACATAATGAACAAGGAGTTTCCTCTATGTCAGACATGTTTGTACAGACTAGCAATGAGACTAGCAAGCTTGGAAAACACTTTAAATCAAGTTAACAAGCAAATATAAAAAACGGTACTGTGCCTTTAAGAGAAACAAATTTTGTCAAAATTTGAAAAACAGTGAAAAAAGGCAGTAAATCAAACTAAATTTTTACAGTGTATGTAATAGGTTAGTAGAGCATTGCACCCACTTGCGAATGGATGATTAATCCCTTAATGCCAAAAACAGATAAAAAAAAGGAAATAAACGTTTTTTAAACAGTCACAACAACTGCCACAATTCAGCTGTGGCCCTACCTTCCTCAATAAACGACTTTTGAAGCCTTTAGAGCCCTTCAGAGATGTCCTATAGCATGCAGGGGACTGCTGAGGGAAGCTGAATGTCTCTGTCTGTAATTTTAACTGCTCAAAAAAGCGCTAAAATAGGCCCCTCCCACTCATACTACAACACTGGAAAGCCTCAGGAAACTGTTTCTAGGCAAAAATCAAGCCAGACATGTGGAAAAAAACTAGGCCCCAATAAGTTTTATCACCAAAACATATATAAAAACGATTAAACATGCCAGCAAACGTTTTATATTGCCATATTATCAGAGTATATATCTCTGGTAGTAAGCCTGATACAAGTCGCTATTAAATCACTGTTTTTAGGCTTAACTTACCTTAATCAGGTACCAGCAGCATTTTCTAGTCCCTAGAAAAACTTAAAACTGCACATACCTCAATAGCAGGATAACCTGCACGCCATTCTCCCTCTGAAGTTACCTCACTCCTCAGACATATGTGAGAACAGCAGTGGATCTTAGTTACAAGCTGCTAAGATCATAGAAAAATGCAGGCAGATTCTTCTTCTAAATACTGCCTGAGATAAAATAGTACAACTCTGGTACTATTTGAAAATAACAAACTTTTGATTGAAGAAAAAATTAACTATATTTTACCACTCTCCTCTTACTACCTCCATCTTTGTTGAGAGTTGCAAGAGAATGACTGGGTATGGCAGTTAGGGGAGGAGCTATATAGCAGCTCTGCTGTGGGTGTCCTCTTGCAACTTCCTGTTGGGAAGGAGAATATCCCACAAGTAATAGATGATCCGTGGACTGGATACACCTTACAAGAGAAATTATTTTTTAAGGTGCAGAATCCCTTGAAAAATCCCAAAACCCAACTAAACAGCTGCTTGAAAAGCATTTTCTGATAGACTGGATTACAGCTGTACAATTTTCCAATGCAAATTTTAATTGCCACTTTTTATAGTGAAACACTGGTATAGAATCCCAAAATATTTGGGAAGGTAAATCAGTGCTAAGTGCTTGATTGCAAAATGTATAAAATAATTTCTAACACAACATGATTTTTGTTGGTAACGTACTGGACTGATAAAGGGATAGTAAAGTCAAGCATTTTTCTGGAGCATGCAATAATCCACTTTCCAATTTACTTATCTAGTTTGCTTAAAGGGTCAGTCTACTACAACATTTTTCTTGTTTAACGATATAGATAATCCCTTTATTACCTATTCCCAAGTTTTGCATAACCAATGCTGTTATTTTACTATGCCACTGTGATTACCTTGTATCTAAGGGGCTGATTTATCAAGCTCCATAAGGAACTTGATGCCCCTGTTTCTGCACGAGCCTTCAGGCTCGTCAGAAACAGAAGTTATGAAGCAGCGGTCTAAAGACCGCTGCTCCATAACTTGTCCGCCTGCTCTGAGGTCGCAGACAGAAATCAACCCGATCAAGTTGATTGACACTCCCTGCTAGCGGCCGCGAAACTTCAGGGGAAGACATTGCACAAGCAGTTCACAAGAACTGCTGGTGCAATGATAAATGCGGGCAGCGTATGCTGTCGATATTTATCGATGTGCAGCGGACATGATACACTACATCATATCATGTTCGCTGGCACTATGATAAATCTACCCTAAGCCTCTGCAGAATGTCCCCTTATCTCAGTGCTATTTACAGACTTGTAATTTTAGCCAATTAGTGCTTACTTATTAATAATTCCACAGACGTGAGCAGAATGTTATCTATATACAACACATAAACTAGCAGTGTCTTGCTGTGAAAAGCTATAAAAAGGCAATCAGATTATAGGTGGCCTGTAGCAGCTTAGAAAAAGGCAGAAATTTAGAGGTGTTGGTTGTGTAATTCTGGGAAATGGGTAGTAAAGAAGTTATCTATCGTTTTTAAACAATCCAAATTTTTGAGTAGATTGTCCCTTTAATTTGTTTGGTATCCTTTATTAAAAATCATACCCAGGTTAGCTCAGGAGCAGCAATGCACTACTGGGAGCTAGCTGCTTATTTGCGTATGTACATATATTCTTCTTGTCAGGGGTGAAACTACAGGGGGTGCAGACATCGCAAATGCGACTGGGCTCCCAAGGGTGGGGGCCCAGCTTAAAAAAAACAAAACATTGACCTGCCACTGCCTGCAATGATATCATGTGAGTGTGACATGATGCTTAACTAGTGTCTCTGTCTACAGGGGTTAGTCTTTCTGTTCTACCCATTGGTTTTTATGTGTGTGTGTGTGTGTGTGTGTGTGTATGTATGTATATGACTGTGTGTGTGTATTTATGCATGTATGTGTGTATACGTATGTTTAAAAAACAAGTATTGAAATGAAGCGCTATACTATCCACTTGCCACTCCACTATAACTACCTCCTTCCTGAGTAACACAACACAATATGTAGAGGGCGCTAAAAGCTAGTGGTTTACTTTGGATACTTAAATATATTATTGACTCCTTATATTAGGCTGTGCATAAATTCGAAAACACTCTAAAAAATTGTATTATTTTTAAATTATTCCTCAAAAATGCTACAACTTGGATTATTACATATTGGGATAGATTGGCTGTTAAGGACCCTATTCCCTATTGTCCTGTAAGCTGGTGAGATCGGGAGAAATACTTGCGCAAGTAAATCCAAGCGTCAGAGGCTAAGCGACGTCACGCGCGCACAGCAGCGTGGAAGTCTCGGACAGCTACGGTCGATGGTAGCGAAACAAACAGAGTGATCTGAACAGAGCTCATAAACCCTGAAGGAGAGAAGGAGTGAGGGTAAGCGGACCTTCAAAGCATATTAAGTATACACTTATAATTTATGGGACATTACGTTTTGCCTGAAAAAGAGGAATTGTAATTTAAAGGACATATCAGCAATAAGGTGTATATAAAAGGAATCTTTAACAGTGGCAAAATGGAATAAATACAAGTTTATAAATACATTAATTTGAATCCATGGACATCTCTTGTTATCTTATTAAGAATAAGCTCAATTGTTAGTGTGATATGCCAATATTCTTATAGCCTTTTTATAAAAAGGGTTTTTAAAAGGTGATATTAATTGTGTGATCAGCATTAGGAGTGAGTGAGTAATGTGTATGACTTTGTATATAAAGTATGAATGTATCGATTATTTTGGTGTAATAAGGTTTATGTAATTTGTGTCCACAGTGTAGTAGACACATATTTTTATGTGTGTAATAGAAGGGTATATATACCAAATAAATTTGTGATTTTTTTCTTAAAATCTCTTTTATTGTGTTAACTTTGCAAGAATACAGAAATTTAATCACATATTAAAAAGTACTGCTTAGACAACGAAAGTATTCCAAGTTGTAGCATTTTTGAGGAATAATTTAAAAATAATAAATTTTTTTAGAGTGTTTTAGAATTTATGGACAGCCTAATATAAGGAGTTAATAATATATTTAAGTACCCAAAGTAAACCACTAGCTTTTAGCGCCCTCTACATATGGGGGGTAGTTATCAAGCCGTCAACCTCAAATACACTGGAATTCCGCAGCGTATTTGTGGCGAGGCTGATTCGCCTTAGTTATCAAGCCCTAGATACCGGCAAAAGTAGAATTTTGTGACGTAAGCTTCGATCCGCCGGACTCAGTCCGACACAGATCGATTCTTACGTCACTCCAGATGTTCCGCACACAAGTGCGGCACAATCTGACTACTTTTGCTAGTTATCAAAAAACTAGCAAGTATGCTCGGCACTTTTACGGCCCAGCGTACCTGGTTTTCAATCCGCCGCCCTGGAGGTGGCGGATCCCATAGAAATCAATGGGAGTCTGACCATAGCAAAAGTTCATGTTCGCTGCTGCCAGACATCCCATTCATTCCTATGGGAGATGTCTGCACCTAACACCCTAACATGTACCCCGAGTCTAAACACCCATAATCTGTCCCCCCTACACCGCCGCAAGTAAATAAAGTGTTTACCCCCTAAACCGCCGCTCCCGGAGCCCACCGTAAGCTATAATAAACATGTTAACCCCTAAACCGCCGCTCCCTGACCCCGACCCAACTATAATATATGTATTAACCCCTAAACCGCCGCTCTCGGACCCCGCCGCAACCTATAATAAATTTATTAACCCCTATCCTGCCCCCCACTACACCGCCGCCACTGTAATAAAATTATTAACCCCTAAACCCCTAAAGTCTAACACTAACCCTAACACCCCCTAACTTAAATATTAATTAAATAAATCTAAATAATATTTCTATTATGAAATAAATTAATCCAATTTAAAACTAAATACTTACCTTTAAAATAAACCCTAATATAGCTACAATATAAATAATAATTATATTGTAGCTATCTTAGGATTTATTTTTATTTTACAGGCAAATTTCAATTTATTTTAACTAGGTACAATAGCTATTAAATAGTTATTAACTATTTAATAGCTACCTAGCTAAAATAAAGAGAAATTTACCTGTAAAATAAAAATTAACCTAAGTTACAATTACACCTAACACTACACTATACTTTAATAAATTATTCCTATTTAAAACTAAATACTTACCTGTAAAATAAACCCTAAGATAGCTACAATATAATTAATAATTACATTGTAGCTATCTTAGGATTTATATTTATTTTACAGGTAACTTTGCATTTATTTTAGCTAGTTAGAATAGTTATTAAATAGTTATTAACTATTTAATAACTACCTAGCTAAAAGAAATACAACATTACCTGTAAAATAAATCCTAACCTAAGTTACAATTAAACCTAACACTACACTATCATTAAATTAATTACATAAATTACCTACAAATAACTACAATTAAATACAATTACATAAACTAACTAAGTACAAAAAATAAAAAAGCTTAGTTACAAAAAATAAAAAAAATAAGTTACAAACATTTAAAAAATATTACAACAATTTTAAGCTACTTACACCTAATCTAAGCCCCCTCATAAAATAACAAAGCCCCCCAAAATAAAAAAAATGCCCTACCCTATTCTAAATTAAAAAAGTTCAAAGCTCTTTTACCTTACCAGCCCTTAAAAGGGGCTTTCGTGGGGCATGCCCCCAAAAATTCAGCTCTTTTGCCTGGAAAAGAAAAATACAACCCCCCCAACATTAAAACCCACCACCCACATACCCCTAATCTTACCCAAACCCCCCTTAAAAAAACCTAACACTACCCCCCTGAAGATCATCCTACCTTTAGTCGTCTTCACTCAGCCGAGCCACCGATGGAACTGAAGAGGAGATCCGGAGCGGCAGAAGTCATCATCCAAGAGGCGCTGAAGAAATCTTCCATCCGATGAAGTGATCCTCCAAGCGGCGCTGAAGAAGTCTTCCATCCGATGAAGTGATCCTCCAAGCGGCGCTGAAGAAGTCTTCGATCTGGGCGATGTCATCTTCCAAGCGGGGTCTTCAATCTTCTTCTTCAGGATCCATCTTCATTCCGCCGACACAGAACATCCTTCTTTCCTGACGGACTACCGACGAATGAAGGCTCCTTTAAGGGACATCATCCAAGATGGCGTCCCTTCAATTCCGATTGGCTGATAGGATTCTATCAGCCAATCGGAATTAAGGTAGGAAAAATCTGATTGGCTGATTCAATCAGCCAATCAGATTGAACTTCAATCCGATTGGCTGATCCAATCAGCCAATCAGATTGAGCTCGCATTCTATTGGCTGTTCCGATCAGCCAATAGAATGTGAGCTCAATCTGATTGGCTGATTGAATCAGCCAATCAGATTTTTCCTACCTTAATTCCGATTGGCTGATAGAATCCTATCAGCCAATCGGAATTGAAGGGACGCCATCTTGGATGACATCCCTTAAAGGAGCCTTCATTTGTCGGTAGTCCGTCGGGAAAGAAGGATGTTCCGCGTCGGCGGAATGAAGATGGATCCTGAAGAAGAAGATTGAAGACCCCGCTTGGAAGATGACATCGCCCAGATCGAAAACTTCTTCAGCGCCACTTGGAGGATCACTTCATCGGATGGAAGATTTCTTCAGCGCCCCTTGGAGGATAACTTCTGCCGCTCCGGATCTCCTCTTCGGTTCCATCGCTGCTCGGCTGAGTGAAGACGACTCAAGGTAGGATGATCTTCAGGGGGGTAGTGTTAGGTTTTTTAAAAGGGGGGTTTGGGTTAGATTAGGGGCATGTGGGTGGTGGGTTTTAATGTTGGGGGAAGGTTGTATTTTTCTTTTACAGGCAAAAGAGCTGAATTTTTTGGGGCATGCCCCACGAAAGGCCCTTTTAAGGGCTGGTAAGGTAAAAGAGCTTTGAACTTTTTTAATTTAGAATAGGGTAGGGCATTTTTTTTATTTTGGGGGGCTTTGTTATTTTATTAGGGGGCTTAGATTAGGTGTAAGTAGCTTAAAATTGTTGTAATATTTTTTAAATGTTTGTAACTTATTTTTTTTATTTTTTGTAACTTAGCTTTTTTATTTTTTGTACTTTAGTTAGTTTTTATTTTACAGGTTAATTTCTCTTTATTTTAGCTAGGTAAGCTATTAAATAGTTAATAACTATTTAATAACTATTGTACCTAGTTAAAATATATTGAAATTTGCCTGTAAAATAAAAATAAATCCTAACATAGCTACAATATAATTATTATTTATATTGTAGCTATATTAGGGTTTATTTTAAAGGTAAGTATTTAGTTTTAAATAGGATTAATTTAGTTCATAATATAAATATTATTTAGATTTATTTAATTAATATTTAAGTCAGGGGGTGTTAGGGTTAGTGTTAGACTTAGGTTTAGGGGTTAATAATTTTATTACAGTGGCGGCTGTGTAGTGGGGGGCAGGATAGGGGTTAATACATTTATTATAGGTGGCGACGGTGTAGGGGGGGCAGGATAGGGGTTAATAAATGTAATATAGGTTGCGGCGGGGTCAGGGAGCGGCGGTTTAGGGGTTAAACTATTTATTTAGTTGCGGCGAGGTGTGGGATCAGCAGGATAGGGGTTAATAACTTTATTATAGAGGGCAACGGTATAGGGGGGGCAGGATAGGGGTTACTAGGTATAATGTTGGTTTAGGTTGTGGCGGTGTCCGGGGCACAGGGTACCTCCTTTTGCAGACATGTAATCTGATTCACATTTTTTTCAACGTTCAATGTAAAAAAAAAAAAAAAAGATATGTATCAAATTCACATTTTTGGGGGTGGGGCCTTCTTAGATTCTTGCACCTGGGCCCTGTGGTTTCTAGTTACACCTCTGCTTCTTGTCATTGGTTCACCTGTTGTGTTCATTTAACTTCCAGTAGTGCATTATTGCTCCTTCAACAGATGATACCAAGAGAATAAAGAAAATGTGATAAAAGAATTACATTGGAAAGTTGTTTAAAATTGTTTGCTCTGTCTGAATCATAAAATAACAAATTTGTGTTTCATGTCATTTTAAATCCAACAAATAGAATAGTCTTAAAATACTTATTGCACACGGAAATAAAATTGCTTAATAATTATTGGGTTAAAACATAACATTGAAAGCTTTTTTTTGAAAGTTTACAAGATTGTTTTTTGCTCCACTGATATGAGAACGCATTAGTATTAATTTCATGTACTCTGAAGACATTTGCAAATGCAGGTTTGGTGATAAATAGCAGTACACCAAAATAGTTGACTATCTAATATCCTCTTTCTTGAAGCACAAGAAATGTGAAATAAATGAGCAAATGTCATGCAGCAGTGATTAGATAAAAGTTCAACTATTCTCAGATACAGCAAGATCACATTTTACACCTCTACTGAAACAAGGAGCGCTTACCACATTAACAACCATTATATATAAGGTTCTAACAACATGTGAAAACTTTTAATATTATAAAAAAACATTTTCTGTACCACAAAGGGCAGTACCTTATCCAATAAACCTAGATGAGCTTTCTCCTATTATCCTTCTAGCATCTTTTAGACAATTCCCTATTACTATTAGTGACATAAACTAGAGTAAGACTCTGTAGACAAGTAAATGCATCCATGCATTAAATGAGTTTTGTAGCATTGTATTTGATTGTTTCAGGCATTTTACTACAATTATGTCTTTGCTGAGCACAAATCAAGGGACACAACATAAGTTTGGATTTATTAACTCTTGTTTAATCTGTGATCTTCAGTTTTACAGAGGCAACTCTTTCTGTTTTTTTCAAGGAAATGGGTTTGAACCTTGAGTTTTTTTGTAATCTACTTCCATATGAAAGTCATGGGGCTCTTAGGATAGTATATTTTCAAAGGGACTGCAAAGTTTAGTAAAGCAGCATCCATCATTGCTAAAAAACTCTTTGTTGAAGCTAATACTGTGATGATAATCTCATGATAATACTAATCTCAGGTATTTTGAGGGTTAATATTTGAAAGTGTAAATCATGGTTCCTTAAGAGGTGCACATCTATATATTCCTCATATGGCTGTGAATTGGTGTCTGCTGAATCTCATGTTTGTAAGCATTTGTGACTGATCTAGTAAAATAAAAACACCTATCAAGTAGCTGATAGATCGATACCAGGTATCCAAATACACATTCTAGAAATATTTCAGACAAACTAGGAGATCCCAGATACATTTGAATGATTTTATGTTAGTGGCCAACTAAGGGCTGAATCATTTTTGGGATATGTTGCAAACCTGCGATAAGTATACTTTCTGAAGCAATTTTGCTTATCGATTGCTTCTGATGGCATGTTATACCACAATGGCCTAGATTACGAGTGAAGCGCAATATTGCGCTTACGCAATTAAAATTGGCGCTCCATTCAATAATACGATTCAACGTAAAAGTGTACTGTTATTACAAGTGAGGCACAATGTGACCGTGACCTCATGTTCCCATTTCTGGAAGCCTTGCGCTCATGAGAGCACACTTCCATTGGCTCCAATGGGAACCTTGTTCTCAAGCCTCAAGACACAGCAAACCACCTAGAGCATTGAAGGGGGCAATTTGTGCAGCGTTGGGTAGCAATAAAGAAATATATATGTCTATGAATATATACATATATATTTATGTGTTTATATGTATATATATATTGTATACATATTAACACATAAATATATATATATATGTATATAAGCATATACATATATATTTAAAGTTAAAACACAGTCCCCTATTGACCTCAATGTAAAGGCACTTTAGGTGCCAATTTTCTAACAGCCCACATCCTCTCACTTTAACCCTTTATAATTATAATTTCTTTGTGCAGTATTTTTTTTTTTTTAAATAAAAATGCTCATCATTATTTTTTAATGTAATCTACTGTAATCTTTATTTGGTTGGCAATTGGGGCACATTTTTTTCATCAACCAGAGCTCTGACCTCTGGTTAATTGCGCTAAGTGCAAAGTGAAACCGCAAGCTCGCTGGAGCATTACCCAGCCATTTGAAATGACTGGTTATTTAATGTGCACCAGTAAACAGCAAATTAAGATAGCGCTCTACTTGTAATCTGGCCTGCTACCGCACATTTTTTCGAGTCCCATAGAATGTATTAGAAGCCATTAAGGATAATTGACAACCGGTTTCCAATGAAAGCCCAAACCATTAATACACTGTCAGAGGCTGTCAATGCATTGAAAAAATTACCCCCAGCTTATCTAGGTGTAAAAGAGGAACATTAGCTTTTTAAGACATATTTCCCATTGAAATTTTAAAACTTGTAGATAATTCAAGTGTTTCAATGTAGAAAAAAATTGTAATATGTAATATTTATTGTTGCCCCATGTGTAGGAATAGTTGAACTCATGTTCTTATTGAAATATCAGTATGTATTTACATATAAGAATATATGCAAGCAGATATCTACAAAATTCAAACTAGGGCAGCAATGCATATTACATATATTAATAAAGTGGAAAATATAATTATAATAAAAAATAGTATTTGCTTATAGTTAAAAAATATGTATTATAAATAATTGTCTTTGTTTTTGTTTCTCTTTAGAGGTGATCACAGATAAGGAGCCCAGACTTTAAACGTATATTTTATACTGTAAATTTGGGTAACCATAGACACTGATTGATTTTTATGAAATCTGACGTTGGATGGAAGTGTTAACTTGCCCCTACACAAAAAGAACGACTGCATGCAATGCGCAAAATATTTCAATGGAAACCTGGTACTAAAATACTGTAAACTACTTTGAGCTGTCGGCAACTTTGGTTCTATGGCTCAATGGAAACAAGCCCTAAATGCGTCAGGCAAGTCATACCTGATATAAAACTAATTTACTTGGTTCCACGAAGTGAATGGGCATGAATATATTTCATTATACATTATTATATATGTTTTAATTTTAATAATGTCTTAGGAATTGGTTAATAGCTAGTAGATAGAGATTAACAAAAAAGTGAAATAGAATTTTGTCATTCGCTTAGGAGAAGACAAAAAATTGTGTGGATGGATTTTTTTTTTTCTTTTAAAGAGTTTTTATTGAGGTTAATATGCAATTACAGACAATTAGAAATAATTAAAGAAATAGTGTGCAGATCTACATAAGCACTTTTTGAAATTAGAACTAACACATGTTCACAAGTTTACATGAAATTTGAGCAAAAAAAAAAAGTTACCGATATTGAAACAGTGTGTACTTCATCTAAGGCAGTTATAGAGCAGAAGCTATCACATTTAAAGAAAAATATGAAATTGAAATGAAAAGTTACACATCCCCAGCAGAAGGAGGAAACCAATTATGCTCATGTCATATACATAGAGGAGTATAACTTAATGCCATAGAGTCTGTTTCTTGTATAACATATAACAAACAACTCCAGTAAGATGATGATTTCTGTGAAATATCATAGCGCTCATTTAACAATGACCTCAAGTTTTGACCTCCCAGCTATAGATGAAGTCCCTTTTGGACTTCAACAGTCAGTAGGTAGCGACTATAAGAAGGATTTTATTATATCAGAGTAATTATTCTTTATATATCCCTATGGGCTACTACTAGTAGTTGTACATCTCTGAAATACAAGGGATATATACTATAAAGTTTATTAAGGCTATCTTACAATTCTAGAATATTCTCCCGTGGGCATAAGGCTATGATAGGTTTGGTTTATAACTCGAGCTATATTTAAGTATGTATATCCATTTAGTAGAGGTAGCTGATGTCTGTATGCCCCTTTAGTAACACTTGTATTTACTATCCATCTAGGTGTAAATGATTTAATACCTCAATAATGTATTAGGGTAAGGTATAGTTAGAGAGTGGAACATATATATATATATATATATATATATATATATATATAAAATTATTTTTTCTTCAGAGATCCACATATTTCTATATTAAGATGATATGCCTAAACCCTATCATAAACAGTAGCATAACTATCCCATTGGCAATAAATCTCTTTTGAATATCTTTAAAGCTGAGGGAGTATCTATAGCATTATTGGGCAGGCTAAATAATGTAAGCTACCATACTAACCGGGAGTAGGGTTCATCTGACCTAATAGACTCATATTAATACTATGAAATATGTGAGTCATTAAGCCTATATGAGCATTCAAAAAAAAAACAAAAAACATATAAATATCAACTAAAATATTGCAGGAAACTACAGGCATGAAAACAATATTATAATGTGCACACAGTTAGTAAATAAAATGAAAGTATATATGGTACATGAATAAAAACTGAGCCAATAGTCCCATTTGCAGCTGGGGCTCCCAAATTCTAGGCTCCAGTTTCTAGGAAAATAATTCCAATTGCTAGAGAGTAAAGTAAAAAAGAGGGCCTAGAACACATTAGCAGAATGATATAGTTCCTGCCAGGTGAGAGGTGCTATCCTACCCCACATCTATAGTCCAGAACACTCGTCCCAAAGAGATTGCAGAGGATTTTGATATGGTTCCTGCATCGGATCGCCCAGCTTCTCTAAAATAGGGCTCTATCAGCGAGGGTGATGTGTCAAATCCTATTGAGTGTTCAGTGATCACCTCCGCAGCAACCTTCCAGGCAGATAACCATTGATCTATGATCGGGTAGCTAGGGCCCCTGACTCCTGATTTTACTATGTTAGACTGACCTGTTGGATTATCTTGCGGATCGCCATGGACATCCAGTGGTTTTTCAATAGTAGGAGTGAAATGGTCTGTGGCCTGCACCTCGGGATCAGCCGCATCCCACGAGGTCAGGCTGTTCCATATT
Source organism: Bombina bombina (assembly GCF_027579735.1). NCBI lineage: Eukaryota > Metazoa > Chordata > Amphibia > Anura > Bombinatoridae > Bombina > Bombina bombina. The sequence goes on along the minus strand of NC_069501.1, from coordinate 680,365,100 downwards.
AACTCTGTGCACTTGATAGCTTGTCCCGGTTGTTCCATGTATGTCGGCATATCTGGAGGTATTTGCGGGTGATCAAGATGTAATATCTCCTCAGATTTGGTGCTCCTTATTAAGCGGTCAAATTCTTGTATTGTTGCCTCTTCAAACTCTATAAAGAGGGTTTGTATCACAAGGGTGATATCTTCCATGATGAATAATAAGGAGAGTTATATAAGGTAGCCTTAATTAGTAAGGTAGGTGGGAAAAGGTTTGTTCTTTAGCACAAATGGCTGGTTAAACTGATTTATCAGAAAATCAAAGTGGGGGACAGATGTAGGTTTGGGTTGCTCTCAGGCCTCTGCTGCGTACTACGCTGTAAGTCAGCCAGGCTAAAGGTTCTTGTTAAAAATTATAACAAAAATTTTCCTAGGTCTATGCCACGAATAGTAATTTTGGCCTCAGCTCTTGAATAAAAACTTACACCTAGATTACGAGTTTTGTGTTAGGAGGTGTGCGGTGCTAACGAGCAGTTTATGCTCACTGCTCACTTACAGACAGCTCTGGTATTCCGGGTTTCTACAAACCCGGCGTTAGCCGCAAAAAAGTGAGCAAAGAGCAAAATCCACATCTCACCTCAATACCAGCGCTGCTTACGTTAGCAGTGAGCAGGTAAAACGTGCTTGTGCACGATTTCCCCATAGGAATCAATGGGGCAGAGTCAGCTGAAAAAAACCTAACACCTGCAAAAAAGCAGCTTAAAGCTCCTAAAGCAACCCCATTGATTCCTATGGGGAAAATACATTTATGTCTACACCTAACACCCTAACATGATCCCCGAGTCTAAACACCCCTAATATTACACTAATTAACCTCTAATCTGCCGCCCCTGACATCACAGTCACCTGCATTATATTATTAACCCCTAATCTGCCGCTCCGGACACCGCCACCACCTACATTATACTTATGAACCCCTAATCTGCCGCCCCCAACATCGACAACACCTACATTATATTTATTAACCCCTAATCTGCCTCTCCCAACGTCGCCACCACTATAATAAAGTTATTAACCCCTAAACCTAAGTCTAACCCTAACCCTAATACCCCCTAACAAATATAATATAAATAAATCTAAATAAAATTACTACAATTACCTTAATAATTCCTATTTAAAACTAAATATTTACCTATAAAATAAACCATAAGATAGCTACAATATAACTAATAGTTACATTGTATCTAGCTTAGGGTTTATTTTTATTTTGCAGGCAACTTTGAATTTATTTTTAGTAACTACCTAGTTAAAATAAAGACAAATTTGCCTGTAAAATAAAACCTAACCTAAGTTACAATTACACCTAACACTACACTACAATTAAATTAATTACCTAAACTAAATACAATTAATTACAATTTAAAAAAATTTATCTAAAGTACAGAAAAAAACAAACACTAAATTACAGAAAATAATAAACTAATTACAAGATGTTTAAACTAATTACACCTAATCTAATCCCCCTAACAAAATAAAAAGCCCCCCAAAATAAAAAAAATTACAAATAGCCCTTAAAAGGGACTTTTGCGGGGCATTACCCCAAAGTAATCAGCTCTTTTACCTGTGAAAAAAATACAATCCCCCCCCAACATTAAAACCCACCACCCACGTAACAAACCCTACTCTAAAACCCAACCAATCCCCCCTTAAAAAAACCGAACACTAACCCCTTGAAGATCACCCTACCATGAGACGTCTTCACCCAACCGGGCAGAAGTGGTCCTCCAGACGGGCAGAAGTGGTCCTCCAGACGGGCAGAAGTCTTCATACAGATGGCATCTTCTATCTTCATCCATCCGGCGTGGAGAGGGTCCATCTTCAAGACATCTGACGTGGAGCATCCTCTTCATCCGGAGTCTTCTTCAACAATGACGGTTCCTTTAAGTGACATCATCCAAGATGGCGTCCCTTCAATTCCGATTGGCTAATAGAATTCTATCAGCCAATCGGAAATAAGGTAGGAAAATCCTATTGGCTGATGCAATCAGCCAATAGGATTGAGCTCGCATTCTATTGGCTGTTCCAATCAGCCAATAGAATGCAAGCTCAATCCTATTGGCTGATTGCATCAGACAATAGGATTTTTCCTACCTTAATTCCGATTGGCTGATAGAATTCTATCAGCCAATCGGAATTGAAGGGACGCCATCTTGGATGACGTCACTTAAAGGAACCGTCATTGTTGAAGAGGACTCCAGATGAAGAGGATGCTCCATGTCGGATGTCTTGAAGATGGAGCCGCTCTGCGCCGGATGGATGAAGAGAGAAGATGCAGTCTGGATGAAGACTTCTGCCCATCTGGAGGACCTCTTCTGCCCAGCTTGGATGAAGACTTCTACCCGTCTGGAGGACCACTTCTGCCCAGTTGGGTGAAGACATCTCACGGTAGGGTAATCTTCAAGGGGTTAGTGTTAGGTTTTTAAGGGGGGATTGGGTGGGTTTTAGAGTAGGGTTGGTTGTGTGGGTGGTGGGTTTTAATGTTGGGGGGGAATTGTATTTTTTTTGCATGTAAAAGAGCTGATTACTTTGGGGCAATGCCCAGCAAAAGGCCCTTTTAAGGGCTATTTGTAATTTATTGTAGGGTAGAGCTTTTTTATTTTGGGAGGCTTTTTTATTTTGTTAGGGGGGGTTTCCGTACTTTAGATAATTAATTGTATTTAGTTTAGGTAATTAATTTAATTATAGTGTAGTGTTAGGTGTAATTGTAACTTAGGTTAGGTTTTATTTTACATGTAAAATTGTATTTATTATAGCTAGGTAGTTATTAAATAGTTAATAACTATTTAATAACTATTGTACCTAGTTAAAATAAATACAAAGTTGCCTGTAAAATAAAAATAAACCCTAAGATAGCCACAATGTAACTATTAGTTATATTGTAGCTATCTTACACCTAGATTTAGAGTTTTGCGGCCAAAGGGGTGCGTTAGCTACGCGTGTTTCCCCCCCCCCGCACCTTTTAAATAACGCTGGTATTTAGAGTTCTCTGAAGGGCTGCATTAGGCTCCAAAAAGGGAGCATACAGGCATATTTACCGCCACTTCAACTCTCAATACCAGCGTTACTTACGGTAGCGGCCAGCTGGAAAAACGTGCTCATACACGATTCCCCCATAGGAAACAATGGGGCAGTTTGAGCTGGAAAAAAAAACTAACACCTGCAAAAAAGCAGCGTTCAGCTCCTAACGCAGCCCCATTGTTTCCTATGGGGAAACACTTCCTAAGTCTGCACCTAACACCCTAACATGAACCCCAAGTCTAAACACCCCTAACCTTACACTTACTAACCCCTAATCTGCTGCTCCAGACACCGCCGCAACCTACATTATACCTATGTACCCCTAATCTGCTGCCCCTAACACCGCCGACCCCTATATTATATTTATTACCCCTAATCTGCCCCCTCCAACGTCGCCGCTACCTTACCTACACTTATTAACCCCTAATCTGCAGATCGGACCTCTTCGCCACTATAATAAATGTATTAACCCCTAAACCGCCTCACTCCCACCTCGCAAACCCTATAATAAATAGTATTAACCCCTAATCTGCCCTGCCTAACATCGCCGACACCTAACTTTAAGTATTAACCCTAATCTGCCGACCGGACCTCGCCGCTACTCTAATAAATATATTAACCCCTAAAGCTAAGTCTAACCCTAACACCCCCCTAAGTTAAATATAATTTTAATCTAACTAAATAAATTATTTCTTATTAACTAAATGAATCCTATTTAAAGCTAAATGCTTACCTGTAAAATAAACCCTAATATAGCTACAATATAACTAATAATTATATTGTAGCTATTTTAGGATTTATATTTATTTTACAGGCAACTTTGTATTTATTTTAACTAGGTACAATAGCTAATAAATAGTTATTAACTATTTAATAGCTACCTAGTTAAAATAATTACAAAATTACCTGTAAAATAAATCCTAACCTAAGTTACAATTAAACCTAACACTACACTAGCAATAAATAAATTAAATAAATTAACTACAATTACCTACAATTAAATAAACTAAACTAAATTACAAAAAAACAAACACTAAATTACAAAAAATAATTTAAAAAGAATTTTTAAATTAATTACACCTACTCTAAGCCCCCTAAAAAAATAACAAAGCCCCACAAAATAAAAAAAAAATGCCCTACCCTATTCTAATATAAAAAGTTAACAGCTCTATTACCTTACCAGCCCTTAAAAGGGCCTTTTGCGGGGCATGCCCCAAAGAAATCAGCTCTTTTGCCTGAAAAAAAACATACAATACCCCCCCCAACATTACAACCCACCACCCAAATACCCCTAATCCAACCCAAACCCCCCTTAAAAAACCTAACACTAAGCCCCTGAAGATCTCACTACCTTGTCTTCACCCAGCCGGGAATCACCGATCCATCCAGAAGAGGGTCCGAAGTCTTCATCCTATCCGGCCAGAAGAGGTCCTCCAGAGGGTTCGAAGTCTTCATCCTATCCGGCCAGAAGAGGTCCTCCAGAGGGTTGGAAGTCTTCATCCAGATGGCATCTTCTATCTTCTTCCATCCGGAGCGGAGTGAGTCCATCTTGAAGCAGCCGACGCGGAGCCATCCTTCCTCACAGACGGACTAACAACGAATGAAGGTTCCTTTAAATGACGTCATCCAAGATGGCGTCCCTTGAATTCCGATTGGCTGATAGGATTCTATCAGTCAATCGGAATTAAGGTAGGAAAAATCTGATTGGCTGATTGAATCAGCCAATCAGATTCCAGTTCAATCCGATTGGCTGATTGGATCAGCCAATCAGATTGAGCTTGCATTCTATTGGCTGATCGGAACAGCCAATAGAATGCAAGCTCAATCTGATTGGCTGATTGGATCAGCCAATCCGATTGAACTTGAATATGATTGACTGATTCAATCAGCCAATCAGATTTTTCCTACCTTAATACCGATTGGCTGATAGAATCCTATCAGCCAATCGGAATTCGAAGGATGTCATCTTGGATGACGTCATTTAAAGGAGCCTTCATTCGTCGTTAGTCCGTCGGTGAGGAAGGATGGCTCCGCGTCGGCTGCTTCAAGATGGACCCGCTCTGCTCCGGATGGAAGAAGATAGAAGATGTCGCCTGGATGAAGGCTTCCGACCCTCTGGAGGACCTCTTCTGGCCGGATAGGATGAAGACTTCGGACCCTCTGGAGGACCTCTTCTGGCCGGATAGGATGAAGACTTCTGACCCTCTTCTGGATGGATCGGTGATACCCGGCTGGGTGAAGACAATGTAGGGAGATCTTCAGGGGCTTAGTGTTAGGTTTTTTAAGGGGGGTTTGGGTTAGATTAGGGGTATGTGGGTGGTGGGTTGTAATGTTGGTGGGGTATTGTATGTTTTTTTTTCAGGCAAAAGAGCTGATTTCTTTGGGGCGTGCCCCGCAAAAGGCCCTTTTAAGGGCTGGTAAGGTAAAAGAGCTGTTAACTTTTTATATTAGAATAGGGTAGGGCATTTTTTTATTTTGGGGGCTTTGTTATTTTTTTAGGGGTGTAATTAATTTTATTTTTTGTAATTTAGTGGGGTTTTTTTTTGTAATTTAGTTTAGTTGATTTAATTGTAGGTAATTGTAGTTAATTTATTTAATTTATTTATTGCTAGTGTAGTGTTATGTTTAATTGTAACTTAGGTTAGGATTTATTTTACAGGTAATTTTGTAATTATTTTAACTAGGTAGCTATTAAATAATTAATAACTATTTAATAGCTATTGTACCTAGTTAAAATAAATACAAAGTTGCCTATAAAATAAATATAAATCCTAAAATAGCTACAATATAATTATTTGTTATATTGAAGCTATATTAGGGTTTATCTTACATGTAAGTATTTAGCTTTAAATTGGATTAATTTATTTAATAAGAAATAATTTATTTCGTTAGATTAAAATTATATTTAAATTAGGGGGTGTTAGGGTTAGGGTTAGATTTAGGGGTTAATACATTTATTAGAGTAGCGGCGAGGTTCGGTCGGCAGATTAGGGGTTAATACTTGAAGTTAGGTGTCGGCGATGTTAGGGAGGGCAGATTAGGGGTTAATACTATTTATTATAGGGTTTGCGAGGCGGGAGTGAGGCGGTTTAGGGGTTAATACATTTATTATAGTAGCAGTGAGGTCCGTTCGGCAGATTAGGGGTTAATAAGTGTAGGTAGGTAGCAGCAACGTTGGGGGGGGCAGATTAGGGGTTAATAAATATTATGTAGGTGTTGGCGGTGTTAGGGGCAGCAGATTTGGGGTACATAGAGATAAAGTAGGTGGCGGCGGTGTCCGTTCGGCAGATTAGGGGTTAAATTTTTTTATTATAGTGGCGGTGATGTGGGGGGACCTCGGTTTAGGGGTACATAAGTAGTTTATGGGTGTTAGTGTACTTTAGAGCACAGTAGTTAAGAGCTTTATAAACCGGGGTTAGCCCAGAAAGCTCTTAACTCCTGACTTTTTTCTGCGGCTGGAGTTTTGTCGTTAGAGTTCTAATGCTCACTTCAGCCAAGACTCTAAATACCAGCGTTAGGAACATCCCATTGAAAAGATAGGATACGCAATTGGCGTAAGGCGATCTGCTGTATGGAAAAGTCGCGGCTGGAAAGTGAGCGTTAGACCCTTTCCTGACTGACTCTAAATACCAGCGGGCGTTAAAAAGCAGCATTAGGACCCCTTAACGCTGGTTTTGACGGCTAACGCAGATTTCTAAATCTAGGTGATTGGGTTTATTTTATAGGTAAGTATTTAGTTTTAAATAGGAATAATTTAGTGAATTGTAGTGATTTGAGAGTTAGACTTAGGTTTAGGGGTTAATAACTTTATTATAGTGGCGGCGATGTTGAGGATGGCAGATTAGGGGTTAATAAATGTAGGTAGGTGTCGGCGATGTTAGGGCAGGCAGATTAGGGGTTAATAATAATTAACTAATGTTTGCGAGGCGGGAGTGCGGCGGTTTAGGGGTTAATATGTTTATTATAGTGTCGGCAATGACCGGTTCGGCAGATTAGGGGTTAAATATTTTATTTCAGTGTTTGCGATGTGGGGGGCGCCTCGGTTTAGGGTTTAATAGGTAGTTTATGGGTGTTAGTGTACTTTTTAGCACTTTAGTTAAGAGTTGTATGCTATGGCGTTGTAGTGTAAACTCTTAACTACTGACTTTAAAATGCGGTACCAGGCTTGACAGGAGAAGGTCTACCGCTCACTTTTTGTCAGACTCATAATACCGGCGCTATGCAAGTCCCATTGAAAAAAGAGGATAAGCAATTGACTTAAGTGGATTTGCGGTATTTCCGAGTCTGGGCAAAAAAGTGAGTGGCAAGCTTGTCATTTCAAGACTCGTAATACCACCGGGCGTTAAAAAGCAGCGTTTGGACCGGCCAACGCTGCTTTTTAAGCCTAACGCAAGACTCGTAATCTAGGCGTTAGTTTGTTCAAGTTATGAGCGAAAAATATAGATTTAGTCGGCTCCGATGTGCAGAGTTCTCTTAAGAGAAGCCATCTTGGTCGATGGTCGGATACGCCCCCCACCGGAAATTTATTTTTTATTCCAAATCTCCCTTTGGGTCAGAAAGGTCTGTTTTGAGAATATGACTTCTATTATCTTTACTTTTTTTTTTTTTTACTGTTTTCAATATTAAAGTATCTTTGTTAATTTTCTTTTTTAGGCCTGCTACGCTACATAAAAAAATTGTTGACAGCGGCAGGGAGGGGGGATGAGGGAGAGGGGATCCAAGTGGGTGGGGGAATTAGAGGGTAGGGAGGGGGAGGGAGTTAGGCAGCTACAAACATACCCTGCCTTACACATTTTGGCCTGTGTGCATGGGCTTTTAGACTAGTAATCAATAATTAGTGATTAGGAAAGGATTTGCCTTTGTTTGCATCTGAACTACATTACCAAAGAGGCAGTTATAACATTATTGTGTTTTATAGAGATTTTTACCATTTTGTTTCTGGGTCATAATTTATTAGTTTAAGTTTACTGAGAAATTGCCATTTCAGTAGTCATGGTGGTGGCATCACATGAAGGTATATCAGTGCAGGTGGCACTAAAAGGGGATGATATTTATTTTTAACCCTTGCACCCACTGGATATAGTATGGGCCTGCCTTGAATGATCTGGTCATAGTAAATACAATTTACAATGCAATGATTAAAGTGCAATTTAAATCTATCCACTCATTATTTTTTCTCATAGTTTTATTTTATATTTTTTTGTCTCCTATGACTGATCAACCTCACAAGCTTTCCAAGTAAGTATCAATGAAACCCCAAATTTCAAAGGAAAAACTAAAACTCAAAACATAATAAAAAAATGTAAAATGCTATGTGATCATTTGGTCAATATGGCATTATGTGCTAATAAATTAGCAATACATTTGTTAAAATTAAACTTAAAGGGACACTGAACCCAAATGTTTTCTTTTGTGATTCAGATAGAGCATGCAATTTTAAGCAACTTCTAATTTTCTCCTATTATCAAATTTTCTTCATTCTCTTGGTATCTTTATTTGAAGTGCAAGAATGTAAGTTTAGATGCCGGCCCATTTTTGGTGAATAACCTGGGATATTCTTGCTGATTGGTGGATACATTCATCCACCAATAAAAAGTGCTGTCCAGAGTACTAAACCAAAAAAGAAGCTTAGATGCCTTATCTTTCAAATAAAGAAAAAAGCAAATGAACGAAGAAAAATTGATAATAGGAGTAAATTAGAAAGTTGCTTAAAATTGCATGTTCTATCTGAATCATGAAATAATTTTTTTTGGTTCAGTGTCCCTTTAAAATAAACTGATTCATAAGTACTGTAGAAATGAACAAAAACACACACAAAAAGAATGACATAAAAGACATATACAATCCTATATTAGAAGAGTTAGCCAGAGAGCCAGAAACAACAAGCCCATTCTCACTGGATTTTCAGTTTTTTTGTTTTTTTGTGTATAAAATACATTTTGATTGTGTTTTATTATAAATTCAATGGTTTATTTTATTCACCTTTGCAGTCCTCACCTTCTGTTTCTCACCCTCCTTTCCTTCTGGATTGTAAGTGCCCACCACAATAGGGCCCTCAACTCCTCCTGTATGTGTTTGTCAAATTTTGTCTCATCTCTTTCAAGTCTTGTATCATTGCTTTATTTAAGCAAATTGTACCATTGGACAGTGCTGCAGAATACATTCACGCTAAATAAATAAAGTATAATAATAATAATAATAATAATAATAATAATAATAATAATAAATAATACATTTTAATTGAATTAACTTTATCAGGCCCATTTATCAAGCTCCGTATGGAGCTTGAAGGGCCGTGTTTCTGGCGAGTCTTCAGACTCGCCAGAAACACAAGTTATGAAGCAGCGGTCTAAAGACCGCTGCTTCATAACCCTGTCCGCCTGCTCTGAGCAGGCGGACAGGAACCGCCGGAAATCAACCCGATCGAATACGATCGGGTTGATTGACAGCTCCCTGCTGGCGGCCGATTGGCCGCGAGTCAGCAGGGGGCGGCGTTGCACCAGCAGCTCTTGTGAGCTGCTGGTGCAATGTTAAATGTGGAGAGCGTATTGCTCTCCGCATTTAGCGAGGTCTTGCGGACCTGATCCGCAGTGTCGGATCAGGTCCGCAAGCCCTTTGATAAATGGGCCCCTATGACTTTGGCACCCTGCTTGAAGTATTCATTGCCTGTGAGAATGTATATCCATATACAATATATTTATTGTACCTTGTATAGAGCATTGTAATGCTTTTTAAAAAGTAATAATAATACAAAAAAAAGGATGTCTTAAAATGATCTAGGAGGCTCAGTTCCTACTGTTGATGGTTCCATATGAATTATAGGAAGGATGAGCTATATTTCTCTATTTACCTCACTTTTATCAGCCAAAAGTACAGTCTGCTAGTAAGTTCAGGGATCACAAATGTAGAAGCTTGCAGAAAGTAACATGAAACTCAGCTGTATCTGACTTTTTATCAGGGAATAAAGAAGATGAAAGCAGTTTCAGAAGAACAAGTATAAAAAGAGGCACAAGGGGAAAATAGAGGCACGAGAGGAACTCCCATTTGATAAAACCTATCTTTTCTCTGTAATTGAAGTCTGCTGGCACAGTAAGGAAAAGAAATACTTTTTTTTTTTCAAAATATAAATATTGCAAATTCTTTAGTGCTGAATAGCTTAAAAAAGAATGTTCTACCCTAAGTTCAGTTTTTATTATACATTTTCCAAAGAGCTAAAAGTGTGTGTTCTTGTGTTAAAGCAATGCCTTATATTTCAATCATAGCAATGTTCAATCAAAGCCGAAAATAGAAGAGCGCAGAAATGCTTTCTACATATAAGTGGTGATCAATGTCTCCAAGTTAGTTTTTTGTACCCCTAATGCTTTTACACAGAAGCAATTTAAAAATATGGTACTTTTAAAACATTATTAAGGGTTATTCATATTTTATAAAGATTTTTTCTTTATCAAAGTGGTGCTTTTAGCACTGTACATAGGCTCTAAATGGTTTTAAAAGTTCATTTAATAATGAGATTGAACATTTTTTTTTATAAATATAGTAAAATCACCATTGTATTTACATAATAGTTCTTTTACAATTCTTTTGAATATTTTTGACAACCATAGCAAATTCATTTAGAGTACAAAAGTTTATAGAGCTCCCAGTTAACTTTTTGTGATATCCATAGTAATACTTACCAAAGTAAAATAATAGATAAATATGGAGCCCATCACAATCTTTTTCATTATCAATGGGTAATTATCTGCATGCTAAGAGCTGTAGATAAGCAATTTTCAATGTTGAAATAATCACAATCAGACATCTTCAGTTTAATGAATGCACTTTTTACATTATCTGTCTTGCAAAAAATGTGCCAGTCCTTTTTGTCCTAATTATAATCCAAATAAAATAAATATCAACACATTTTTTTACATATAACATTTTTCAAACAAATTTTTCTTATATTGAATTCCACAAATAAAATGACTTGATAAAACCCCAGAGAAATTGTTTAGCCCCTTAACGACTGAGGACGTGCCAGGCACATCCTACAAAAAGTGGTTGTTAATGAACAAGGACGTGCATGGCACGTCCTACAAAAAGTGGTTGTTAACGAACAAGGATGTGCATGGCACGTCCTCTGGCAATATGAGCGCTGGAAGCAATCACTTCCAGTCACTCTAACAGTATTGCAGTGATGCCTTGATGTCGAGGCTTCCTGCAATACTGTTCCTGACTGCCGGGCCCCGGACTTCCCTGTTTGCACCACGTGGAGCCCAGCAGATTAGCAGAGCATCAGAAGCCAATGGGCAGGCTTCCGATGCTCTGCCTGTCTGCTGAGTGCCTCGAGGGGTCTCAGTAAAGTATAATTTTAATTAAAAGAAAAAAAAAAAATATATATATATATTTTATATAAAAAAGCCTCTATAGCCCCCCCTCCCCCCAGCCCATGTGGCTTCAAAGATGGCACTGCCTTTCTAAAGGCAGTGCATCATGGGGCTTCTGGGGGGGTCCCTAGCCTGCATCATCATAGGGGCAGGCTAGGGTCATCCAATCTGAGCTTTTCCCTATAATTACATTTATCATAATAAAAAATCCCATTTGTCTGGTCATGTCAATATTAGTAAATATTGACTCTGACCAGTGTGGATCTCCCTCCCTCTCCTCACTTGTGTTTTAGTGAGAGAGAGATCCGTGTTTAGGGAGTGAGATTTTGCTAGTAGATTAATTGTAAAACTTGTGATACCCAAAGGTGCTTTTCAAAGCCATTAACCCCTATCTTGCCAGTGATCACTATAAATCACTGGCTTTTGCACAGCAGCACTTTATTTGCTGTCTGTGCATTTTTCTAGGGGTTCATTTTTTTTTATTAATGTTTTTGTGAGACCCAAAGGCTCTTTTCCGAGCCGATAGCTAGTTTTAGTTACTATTTGTAAAAATTGTGTGTTCATTTTTTTTAGTAATTTTTTTTTGTGTGTGACAGATCACTAAATAAAGTGAGTGTGATCATGTCACAGAGGACGTATAGCGCTGAGGAGACGTATGCCATCCTTGCGTCAGAGTCAGATGCCTCTATGTCTGACTCTGACGCAAGGATGGCATCTGACGTATACCATCCTTGCGTCAGAGTCTGATGTCTCTATGTCTGACTCAGACCCTAATAGTGACTCTGCCAGGTGCTCAGATACATCACTAGATACAGTGTCAGCTGATTGTGATGTATCTGTGGCTGCTAGACCCGTGCCAGAAGGAGACGTGTTGCTCCAGCTGGCATTGCTGCTGAGGAGTGGGTAGCGCTTCATCGCCAGAGGCCAGATATCCCACCCTTCACTGCAAATCTTGGCATCAATGTGGATGTTGCAGGATTTATCCCCAACAGTTTATGGAGGTGTTTCTGGGTGATGATGTATTGGAGAGCATTTTCTAAATTAATATATAAGCCCATCAGTTCCGTGCTGCAAAGCCTGATTCATATTTGGCAAAGCAGCAATGGGCCCCTATCGATGTGCCAGAATTAAAAAAAATATGGGCATTGACTATGCTGAGGACTGTGGAGGTCTCTGTACGTGGTAGAGCTGAGAGCACAAAGAAGCCACTGTGCATCAAGGCATATGGGTGGGGTTGATCTGGCAGATCAGCTGCTGCAGCCCTACCTAATTATGTGGAAGACAAGGGCCTGGTACAGAAACGTTGCAATTTACCTAATGCAGATTGCAACCCACAATACTTTTTTGTTGTTCAAAAAAGCAAACCCCAGAATAAAACTGACTTTTATACAGTTTCAGCTCCAGATCATTTAGGGGATTTTGCACCAAGATGGGTGGTGATGGAAGAGAGCAGAGTTGGGGCTACTCAATTTATTTCTAAAATCCCCCCTACTGCAGCAAAGCAGAATCCTCAAAAAAAATGCAGAGTTACCAAGAGGGGGCAGAGAAAGGACACCACCTTTTACTGCCCTGATGGCTCTGGACAGCCTGGACCCTGCATTGGGGACTGCTTCAAGCGGTATCACACACTGGTCCATATTTTTTTTTTTTTTTACATTTGCCGTTATTTTTGTTGTTGTTGTTTTTTTTGTTTACGTTTACTGAGTTTGTTATTTAGTTTTTTACTTTTACTGTGCTAGATTTTTACATTTCACTGCACTATTTTTTCTAAGTTCTAAAATTAGTGCTGCATTTTACCAAAACCCTTGTCAAACCTATGCATGGGGGGCATAGGTGTACTCAGGAGGTCTTGCAGAAAACAACCTGGAGTGTTTTCTTGCAATAACATACAACAGTCTCTCCTAAATCATAGTCAAAAAGCAATGTGTGTGTAAAAATTACCACCATACATTTTCTCCAATTTTTTTTGGCTAAACGGTTGCATCAAAGGCATCAAAGCACACCATATACAATACCTTGGGGTGTCAACATTTCAAATATATACACTTTCATGGCAATAAATAAAACTGGGTTATGCGATTGGCCCCAAACTAAAGATAGGCCTATCAGAAGAAATACTCTCAATTTCAACTCAAATTGCAAGTCATACAATTTTAACTGAACCTTTCCAAAATCCTGGCAAACCTATGCATGGGGGACATGGGTTTACTCAGTAGGTCTTGCAGAAAACAACCTGGAGTGTTTTCTTGCAATAACTTACAACACGCTGTCCTAAATCACAGTCAAAAAACAATGTATGTGTATATATGAAAATTGAAAAATTACCACCATACATTTTCTCCATTTTTTTGGCTAAAACGATTGCATCAAAGGCATTAAAAGCACACACCATATACAATACCTTGGGGTGTCAACATTTCAAATATATACACTTTCATGGCAATAAATAAAACTAGGGTATGCAATATGCCCCAAGCTAAAGACAGGTGCCTTGTAAAAATAAAAAATTACCACCACACACTTTCTCTAATTTTTTTGGCTAAAAGAGTTGCATCAAAGGCATCAAAACACTCCATATACAATATATTGGGGTGTCAACTTTTCAAATATATGTACGTTCATGGCAAGCAAATAAATTGGGGTATGTAAAAAGGCCCCCAAAAAGAAGACAGGCAAAGAAGATATGTTAACATGCATAGGTGGTATCACTGTACTCAGGAGATCTTGCTGAACACATATTGGGGTGTGCTTTTCCAGAACACATAACAGGAACTGAGAATCCTTGCCTAAAGTAAATTGTGTGTGAAAAAATAACACAAACAAAATGACTACCCAAAAGTTTGACAAAGACTGGTGGTTTAATTAGTGCATCGAAAGTGCTAATATACCAGCATTTCAAATAGGCTAGGGTGTCTACTTTTGAAAAATATATGGTTTGATGGGGGTAAATTACATTTGCCAGCTTCAAAAATGTCCCAAATAGGACATAAGTGCATGATGACCAAATTGGAAAACTGGAATGCGCCCCCTAAAAATAAGGCGTTTAAGCCCCCAGAGAACCTCACACACCCCTACATGGGTGGTATCACTGTACTCAGGAAATCTTGCTGAACACATATTGGGGTGTTCTTTGGCGGCAGTAACACATAACAGGAACTGAGAATCCATGCCTAAAGTACAACGTGTGTAATAAAATACAAAAAAATGACTACCCAAAAGTTTGACAAAGAATGGTGGTTAAATTAGTGCATGTAAAGTGTTAAAATACCAGCATTTCAAATAGCCTAGGGTGTCTTCTTTTCAAAAATATATGGTTTGGTTGGGGTAAATTACATTGCCCGGCTTTAAAAAGTCCCAAATAGGACATGGGTGCATGATGACCAGATGTGAAAATTTCAAGTTGGAAAACTGGAATGTGCACCCTAAATATTAGACTTTTTAGCCCCCAAAGAATCTGACATACCTATACATTGGTAATATCACTGTACTCAGGAGATGTTGCTGAATACATATTGGGGTGTTCTTTGGCAGTAACCCTTAAAGTTCTCAGTACATGTATTCTTAAATTGCTGTGTGTCAAAAAATCACCACATTTGGCATAGATTGGTGGTAAAATGGTTGCATGAAAAGAGTCAAAATACCCCAAGTTTAATACCTTACGCCTAGATTTAGAGTTCTGCGTTAGCCGTCAAAACCAGCGTTAGGGGGTCCTAACGCTGGTTTTGGCCGCCCGCTGGTATTTAGAGTCAGTCAGGAAAGGGTCTAACGCTCACTTTCCAGGCACGAATTTTCCATACCGCAGATCCCCCTACGCCATTTGTGTATCCTATCTTTTCAATGGGATCTTTTTAACGCTGGTATTTAGAGTCTTGGCTGAAGTGAGCATTAGAAATCTAACAACAAGACTCCAGCCACAGAGAAAAGCCAGGAGTTAAGAGCTATCTGGGCTAGCACTGGTTCATAAAGCTCTTAAATACTGTGCTCTAAAGTACACTAACACCCATAAACTACCTATGTACCCCTAAACCGAGGTCCCCCCACATCGCCGCCACTCTATTAATTTTTTTTAACCCCTAATCTGCCGACCGCACACCGCCGCCACCTACATTATCCCTATGTACCCCTAATCTGCTGCCCCTAACACCGCCGACACCTACATAATATTTATTAACCCCAAATCTGCCCCCCCATGTCGCCACTACCTTACCTACAATTATTAACCCCTAATCTGCAGCCCCCGCTATCGCTGACACCTGCATTATACTATTAACCCCTAATCTTCTGCTCCGTACACTGCCGCAACCTACGTTATCCCTATAAACCCCTAATCTGCTGCCCCTAACCCCTGCCGACCCCTATATTATATTTATTAACCCCTAATCTGCCCCCCCCCAATGTCTCTGCTACCTACCTACAATTATTAACCCCTAATCTGCCAACCGGACCTCACCGCTACTCTAATAAATGTATTAACCCCTAAAGCTAAGTCTAACCCTAACCCTAACACCCCCCTAACTTAAATATAATTTTATCTAACGAAATAAAATAATTCTTATTAAATAAATTTAAAAGCTAAATACTTACCTGTAAAATAAACCCTAATATAGCTACAATATAAATAATAATTATATTGTAGCTATTTTAGGATTAATATTTATTTTACAGGCAACTTTGTATTTATTTTAACCAGGTACAATAGCTATTAAATAGTTAATAACTATTTAATAGTTACCTAGTTAAAATAATTACAAAATTACCTGTACAATAAATCCTAACCTAAATTACAATTAAACCTAACACTACACTATCAATAGATTAATTAAACTACCTACAATTACCTACAATTATCTACAATTAAATCAACTAAACTAAATTACAAAAACAAACAAACACTAAATTACAAAAAATAAAAAAAGATTTCCAAAATTTTAAACTAATTACACCTACTCTAAGCCCCCTAAAAAAATAACAAAGCCCCCCAAAATAAAAAAAAATGCCCTACCCTATTCTACAATAAAATTGTAAAGCTCTTTTACCTTACCAGCCCTTAAAAGGGCCTTTTGCGGGGCATGCCCCAAAGAATTCTGCTCTTTTGCCTGTAAAAAAAAACCATACAATACCCCCCCAACATTACAATCCACCACCCACATACCCCTAATCTAACCCAAACCCCCCTTAAATAAACCTAACACTAAGCCCCTGAAGATCTCCCTACCTTGTCTTCACCACGCCGGGTATCACCGATCGGTCCAGAAGAGGGTCTGAAGTCTTCATCCAATGCGGGCGATGTCTTCATCCAAGTGGGGGCTGAAGAGGTCCATCATCCAGCTGAAGTCTTCATCCAAGCGGGAGCTGAAGAGGTCCATCATCCGGCTGAAGTCTTCTATCAAGCGGCATCTTCAATCTTCTTTCTTCCGGATTAGGGGTTAATAAGTGTAAGGTTAGGGGTGTTTAGACTCAGGGTTCATGTTAGGGTGTTAGGTGCAGACTTAGGAAGTGTTTCCCCATAGGAAACAAGGAGGCTGCATTAAGAGCTGAACGCTGCTTTTTCCTATGGGGGAATCGTGCACGATCACGTTTTTGAAGCTGGCCGCGTCTGTAAGCACCGCTGGTATTGAGAGTCGCAGTGGCGGTAAATTATGCTCTACGCTCCCTTTTTGGAGCCTAACGCAGCCCTTCTGTGAACTCTAAATACCAGCGTTGTTTAAAAGGTGCGGGGGAAAAAATACACGCGTAGCTAACGCACCCCTTTGGCCGCAGAACTCTAAATCTAGCCATTAGTTTGTCTCCTTTTTTTTTTTTTTTTATTGAGGAAATTAGATACAAGTTTGGTTAAATAAAACACAATCAAAGGAAATCATATGCATGTACACAGAAATAGGAAAAGACAAATATATTAAGACAAGGCATTCAGATAATCCACAAACAAGATACAGTGAAATAATCAATCCTTTTCGAATGGGATATACTAATTATGCAGAAAACAAGCATGGATACTGTAAGTTTGAATTCCTGATCGTGATAGATTAGACCTAATTTTCTATACACTATTTAGCGTAATAAACAGTGATATGAAGTAGGTGTGTGCGTTTGAGAGGTTGAATGCTAAGCACACCTACAGATGTAAATGAGTAATTAGCGGGTAATAATATGGTTTAAATGCTAATGTAATATTTAAATTGGGATACATCAGCATACAAAAGCCGCTTTAAGTTGGAGGAGGGGGAGGGGTCAGGAAGCAGATTAAATGATGTAGCTGCAAATGAAGTCAACAGTTGTAGGATGTTATGAAGAGGACAATGCTGCCATTTTAGAGAAAATGTTTAAGACTATTGTTATAGTAAAGGGTAGTTGTGGTCATGGACACATGAAAAGGGAGGGGTGGTATGTTGAGTAAATAGGGTATTATATACAGTAAAGAGTAGAGTTTAAGGTGAGAATGTTGGGTAGGGGTACCGGATGAGGGGAGTGTTCACACTTCCCCCCGTTATGCCTAAAAATAGTAGGTGGTTAGGAAAGTACTGTATATGTGTGTGCAGCCCTATGGGTGATAAGAGTGAAGGAGGAATAGGACTGGTTGTTAATGGGAATTGTTTGGGGTTAGAGAGTTCAGGACAACATTGAGGTAGTGAAATTAGGAAAGTAAATATGGTTATACCTCTGGAGTAAAATAAGGTTGAGTTAACTTAGGCACCAATATTAAGCCATGTCTCAACTCACACCAATATTAAGCATTGTCTCAAGTTAGGGGTACGTGAGGGTTACCTAAAGTACCGTCGTTAAATCTAAGAAAACTAGTTATTAATTGGGTCATAAGGTTAGGTATAGATTCAATGTGTATATCTTAAGCCACATCTGTATAGGTTTAGGTTCCTTTAATACAAAGTATAACTATGAACAACTTTAATATAACAATAAAACCAAGTGCAAACAAAAAAGGCTAAGGCACTAGCCCTGAAAATGCCTAGTGTATTTAGGAAAAGGATATACTGAGTTCAATAAATAGTCAGAACTTTGAAATATGGAACTATTTTAGGAACCAGAACAACCCTAAAAGGTTAAACACATAAACGTTTTAACACGAGGATATATTGAGTCCTATGGATGGTCACATGGGAAACATATGGAACTATATTTAGCAAAATAAGTATGGTTATACCTGTGGAGTACAATGAAGTTGAATTAACTTAAACGTTGTCATTTGGGTATAGTTCTACATTCTCACTCCTGCTAACATTAAGCTACATCTCCAATTAGAAGTATATGAGGGTTACTTAAAATACTGTCATTATGTCTAAGTAAACTAGCGATTGAATGGGACATAGGGTTAGCTATAAGTACAAAGTGTATGGCTCAAGCTATAGCTGTATAGGTTTAGGTTCTCTAATGCTAAGTACAACTATGTGAAACTGTAATATAACAATAAAACTGCAAAAAGGCTAAGGGACCAATCCTGAAGAGGCCAAGTGTATTTAGGTAAAGTATATATTGAGTTCAATATAGAGTTAAAACATTGGAATATGGAATTATTTTAGGAACCATAACAACCCTGAAAGGTAAAAGTTTAAACACATAAAATATTCAAGGAAAGGGTATATTAAGTCCAAGGATGGTCACTAAGGGAAACATATGTAACTATACTGGTGAACAGAACGTCCATGACTGAAATAAGGCTAAATATATAAACAATTATTTTGTAATATAAAAAGGATACGTTGAGTCCTGTGTAGGGTCAGAAGACTGAGATATACCAGAGTTTAGGGTGAGAAAGTGTCCAGGTAAGACCATTACTAAGTTCTGGATTCAATTAAGAAAAGCAGAGAAGGATTTAGGTGTCTTCCCTGGGATGAATTGTGTATTTTCTTTTAGATTGTAGAGTTGATCTTCTGGGGAGTGGTTACCATTCCGGCACAGTGGTGTTGAGCACATTAGAGTTCTCAGATGGCTTGATGTTCTGATCTTGAGGATGGTGAAGGCCTAGTGATTGAAGTAGTGTTATGCCTTGACCTGGCAAAGAAATGATGTATGAGTGATCTTCAAAGTGGAAGAATATTTTTACAGGAAAGCCACATCTATATTTCACATTATTTTGACGTTAACACTGGCTAAACTGTTGGAATGAGTGACTCTTAACTAGAGTATGTGGTGACAGGTCTGGAAAGATTTAGATATTGTGGAATGGTTCTTCAAGTTCTTATTGAGGAAATAGGCTCTAAGGAGTTTCTCTTTGAAGGTGTAGTAGTGCAGTCTGATGATGACATCTCTGGGTGTTTCTGAGGCTGCATTTTTTGGGTGAAGGGCTCTATGAGCTCTGTCAATAAGAAGACAGAGAGCTCTGTGGTGCTAATGTCTTCAGGAATATCCTGTATCCTTATATTATTACGGCGTGACCTGTCCTCTAGGTATGCCAGTTTTGATTCTAGGTCAGATATAATTTCTGACAGACTTTGGGCATAAGACACTAGATTTGTATGGTCTATATTAAGATATTCATCTTTCCTTTCAAGGGTTTCTGTGCGCTCTCATAGTGATGAGATATCTCTTTTGAGCTCACTAACAGATGTTTTGAGATCTTGTTTAACAGGTGAATAATGAGTGTCCATTTTATCTGATAATGCTTTGATGGAATCAAATATAGAGGAATGTGAAGCAGTAGGCCTGTCTGAGGGTTGATTTTCAGGTTTATGGATTTGTTTAAGTGAAGCAGTGGATTCTCTGGAGTCGTCATCTGAAATCTCATGTTCACAATGTATCTTACTATTAAAGTGGTCTGCTAAAGTTCTTTTATGGGTGTCCTGGTGCTTTTGTTTTTTCTTCGTAGATTGAACCATATTGCAAAGTGATACATTTCACCTTTAGAAGACTATGAAGTTTAGGAGTTGTAACTTCCTTAGGGAGAATGGTAACTGGGAGGAGTATGTCCTGCACCCCTAATCCAAGATTGTTAACACTGCATGGTGTTAGGCCAGAGGCGGAATTGGATCTAGTGTTCTTCTGGACTGCATCAACTGAGTGGGAAACAAAGACTTTTATTTGTGCCCCTCTCCTGTGGCAGTGCCACCTATAGATGATGTGGGATAAAGGTGTAGGGGTATGACCCGCAAGGAATGAGGGTCAGCAGGAAAGGGAGGAGGGAGGCTTAAAAACTGGGGTAGATGGGTTAGGAGAGTCTGGTATATATTCTAGGCCTGCATAGAGCCCACCTCACCAAGACATCATACTGTGTGGATGTGTAAGATGATGGATCATAAGTGATGTATAATAATGAGCACTTTAAGAGATATGGAATGGAGCTGTGGTTGGTCCTTTGAACCTGAGTAGTGTGATAGCTAGGCCTCATGGAGTAAGTTAAAGAGGAAGGAGGTTCATGTAGGTCTGGTTGATTCTGGTGTCTTGTGCCATGCACTCTATGTAGGTGTTTAGGGAATGTTTTTTTTTTTTTTTTAAATAATTTTTATTGAGAATCCATCAAATAACAACAAAGAAAGGAAAATCTCATGATCAAATAACACGGGATAAATAAAAACAGAAAAGCAAAAAAATAACGTCATATACAAAGTACCTTCTTATGTATATAAAACAAATAACAACACCTTGATACATAATTTGTACCTTCCTTAAACCAACAAGACATGTTCCTGCTCAACCTATTCCTGAAAATGGATTCTCCCCTTTTTTTTTTTTTAATATCCCTTTCATCCTTTTGATCCATGTACTCATTAAAAATAACCTCCAAACCAAAATTACTTCTCGATGTCTGTATACAGCACTCTACATTCTTAACAAGGGCACACAAAAATTAAAATAATAATAATAAGAGAGAAAAAAAAATTTATCTCTCCCCGCTCTCCCCCCCCTGAGACCTCCGCGCCAGACCGTGGCCCCCCCCTCCTAACTTTTATAACCAATTATGGGGCAACACTTCCTCTACAATCAGCGTGATCAGCAAAGGCCAGTTCCTTAATGGAGCAATAAACTGCCTCTGAGTTTCGCCTAGCCATGATGAAACTATCTCTTTCCATTTCTCAAAGAACCTTCTGAACTGTTTTTCAGCCGCACGTGTTAAACCATGTCTTTCTACTATCATCTGTAATTTCATGCTGCTTGTGAATTCTCCGAATCTAAGGGGACCTGGTGACCTCCAGCTCCTAAAAATTAAGTTCCGTGCGGCCAAAATGGCCGTATTTATAAGTAACCTGTCTCCTATTGATCTGGAGTCTTTCCTTAAAAAGAATACATCACTTGGGAGGATTTCAACTCTTTCCTGTAAAAATCTATTTAACCAGTATTGCACTTTGCTCCAGAACTGCCCAATCTTCGGGCATTCCCAAAGGCAGTGTTTTAACCCCGCCTTCTCAAGATTACACTTTGAACAATTCTCTTTCTTCTGTCCCTGCCGCCATTTGGCAATTCTATAAGGGAATGTTAATGAATATTTGTAATTACCTCCAGTCTGGTAGTATGGAGCTGGAACTTCAATGTCAGGACCACCAGCCAGAAGCCCAAATCGGTGCCTAAGTGATGGAGGTAAGTAAGGATGGTGTTCCCCAGACTGGGTGGATGATGAGGCCTCAGGGACATCTCTTCTGTCTGGACCATGCCAGATCGCACTATGTGCTGTAGGAGGAAAGCAGCCCTGTAGATCCGGTAGCGGTGAAAGGCAGTCTCCACCTCACTTCATCTGAAAGCACTGAGGCCTATACCGGAGTTGTAGGCCAACTGATTCACGGATGTTTGTGGCCCAAACCATGTAACCTCCTGCTCGAGTGTCCCAAAGAGGAAGACGGATAAGTCCTGTGCGTGTTTGGGAGACAAGTTCGATCTCTGCAGTGGGTTACCCAACCAGGTGAAGGAGGGATGAGGTTAGGAACAAGATCTTCTATCCAAGCTCCTATCCAATACACCCGATGTTCGGACGTCGGGTGTATTGGCTATGTACCCAAATTAGGAGGCTGGGGAGGGTCTTGAATATTATCCCTGAGATATATAGGGGTATTCCAGATAGACTCTGAGGAATAAGTGGATTGTGTGAGTCCTGGAAATAGGAATTATTAGGCTGTGGTTACAGAGCTTAAGAAAAGCATGTCCTCTCCATTTTGTGGCAGACTCCACCCCCAGGTTGTCTTCCTTTAAAAAAATATATACATGTGAAGGGTTATTCCGGGATTTCTGACAGATATCAGTGTTACAATGTAACTTTTGTTAATTTTGAGAAAAAAAATTGTTTTGAAATAGCAAAGTGCTACTTGTACTTATTGCCCTATAACTTGCAAAAAAAAAGCAAAGAACATGTAAACATTGGGTATTTCTAAACTTAGAAATGATTTAGCATGGGTGTTTTTTGGTGGTTGTAGATGCATAAGAGATTTTGGGGGTCAAAATTAGAAAAAGTGTGTTTGTTTCATTTTTTTATAGTTAATGATATGATGAAAATAATGTTATCTTTAGAAAGTCCATCTAACGGCAAAAAAAAGGTATATAATATGTGTGGGTACAGTAAATGAGTAAGAGGAAAATTACAGCTAAATACACCACAGAAATGCAAAAACAGCCCTGGTCCTTAACTGTAAGAAAGTTTAAAAATGGTCTGGTCACTAAGGGGTTAAACTAATAGCCGGATACCCAATAACATGTTTTGGATTTAACTTTGATTTTGTGTATATGTTACAGGTAAAGTAAGAAATACGGGTAATCCTAGGATTACCCAGATAAAACGGACATTACCCAAGTGTCTGTGAGTAAAGCCCAATGTACTGTAATTCCCTCATGTACACTATTTTCCTTTGCCTTTGACTGGGAGGGTTCAAAGAAGGCACCCCGCCGATCCACTGGCATCCACTTGAACCCCCCCAGGTGGAGGCAAAAAAGATAGTGAAGATGGGGGAATTACAGTGTATGCTATATATGTTTGATGCGGTGACTCCGCACTCTGAGGGGATTTATGATCATACATTGAGGTTTACCCACAGCTGCTTGGGTAATGTCCGTTTTACCTGGGTAATCCTAGGATTACCCAATATTGGACTTTACCCATAACATATTCACAAAAAACACAAACATTTATTACCATGGGGTAGATTACAAGTGGCGCACAAATGATAACGCCTGCGCATTAACCAATATCGATTAACCGCTCTACCATTAGCGCACAGGTTTGATAATACAAGTCTATGGTAAAGCGGGTTAACCAGAGAAGAGCTATCAAGCTTTATTTCACTTGTGCGCAATGAATATCACAACAGAGTTAATTTGCGCTGATATTACAAGTTGAAAGTTATAGGTTGCGCTCAAGCCAAAACTGAAACTGTACTAGAATATTTAGCATAATTTTATACCTTAAGTAAAGTGTAATGGTTTAAAAAAAATGTTCACAAAACACAACACACATAAAAATAAAGTATTACATATATATAACAGCACAGAATCTTCTTAATATACTGTAATATAAAAATAAACACACAAAGATCCTCCTCATAAGGTAATATGTTTAGAACAAATATACACATTATAAAATTCACAAACAATCCCCATTTTTGGGGCTACTCACTCTCCAGAACCTCAATCATATGAGGTAAGGTTAGCGTTCAGTCAATCAGTCCTCGGTACAATTAAGGTGAAAGAAGGCTGCAGTTCTGGATCCTTCAAATAGCAAATCCTATGTGCTGTACTGACCGATCCAGACTTCAATAAGCAAGTAGTAAGATTGCTATATAATAATAGAGAAATGTAGCCAAATAAGAAATAGAAATAAAGTAACAGTGTGGATAAGCGTTATCCAAACACTGTGATGTAAGGTGGGCGTGGCCTTACACGTTTCACGGAAAACTTCAACTTTGTCAAGTTTTATATATATTATATGTAAATAAATAGGAGATAGACAGATATACTGTAGATATATAGAGATGTGTGTGTGTATATGTGCATATATGTGCATATTTATGTGTTTATATGTGTAAATATGTATGTGTAAACCTACATATACATATATATATATATATATATATATATATATATATATATATATATATTTGCATATATACACTAATATACACACACACACACATATATATATATATATATATATATATATATATATATATATATATATACACTTTTGAGCCCTTTCCAGTCAAATACCTTGAAATATACTATATAATTTGTATTCATTTTCAGTATGTTTTGAATAGAAATACTTTAAATCCCAATGTTCTCTACATAGAATTTTTTTTTAATTTACAATAAATATTTCTAAATATATATTTATATACAATATATAGCAATAAAAGAGAACAAAAAATCTTAATACTTCTGCGCAGCTTCAAACAGTTATTAACGTTTAAGTCCAATATAATAAAGGATGTAAATATAGTCTTTGACAATAAGTCTTTATGAGAAATATATATATATGTAAGTGGTATATGTTCTGAATTCATATGCGGTATATCCAAGTCAGAAAAGAGTATAGGTGTCCTCTTACCGGAGAGTACCCCAATCATATGAGGTAATGTGTAGTCATGTGGTATAGATGTAGGTCTGTGGTCTGCCGCTGTCTGTGCTTGTTCTTTCCGTGCAGCCTTGTGTATGGTAGTCCTGGGTCTGGAACTTCCTAAATCTTGTGCTTGGACAATTCTTGGCAATATGGTAGTTTTTCGTCCCGGGGTCTTTCCCAGATATCTTGGGCGGATCCGAAGAGCGTGCAGCCAGTCTGTAAACAAAAATAAAGTAGTAAAAAATGTCTCCACAATAAATGGAAGTAGTTTAGTCAATTTCTGCATTCAATATATAAACCAAAGGCGAATCGGAACTTATTCTCGCATCTCTCCATCTTCTTCCTCCTCTTCTACACCACGTATATATAACACATTGTTACACCGTATTAAAACTTCACCAAGGTGTCCTGACAATGCACCATCTATGTATTCTTCTGTGTTTGCAAGCTGCATGTTCATGTATCCATCTACAGAAACCAAGTAGCCTTTGTATTCCATTCCCCACTTTAGTTTCACCATCACTGGTTTACCAGTGAGACCATTGAGAAAGGGTTTGGGATTCAAGGGTAAACTCATGATGTAGCGGCTGCTGATCTCAGGATCAACTGCACATAAACCGAAAAAAATTCCTCCCTGGAGCGTCCAAATGGAACAC